>NC_139729.1:24056858-24301858 GCF_964211835.1 Anser anser | reverse complement strand
AGCTTTTGATACTCAAAAGCCACCCACCTGTGAGCATCGATGAATGTTGGCACTGAGAGCTGCCAGCAGCTGGTACCGGCACTGGGCTCAGACGTGGCCACTGGGTTTGCCCACACCTCAGGGAGCTGTTCCCACCGACGAAACAAACCAGGGACCAGAAACTGGTTCAGCAAATAGCACCGTTCACAATCTATCAAACTACAGCCCTGTTTAAAATATTTTCGTTACATATATCACTCGGGTTTTCTTAAGGAAAAGAAAAAAAAAAAAAAGGCATTTTTTTTCCAAGTGAAAATCACGGGGTTTTTAAGGCAAAAAGCATGCCTTTTTTGCTTGGTAGAGGGTGGAATATCACGGTCACGCTGGAAAACCACTGTGCAGGACTGATATTAGCCTGGATCCAATTAGAAACACTTTTCAGTTTTAACCCAGGTGGAATTGCACAATTATAACAGCAACAGCCTGTGCTTGAGAGGAAATGGAGAAAGTTGTTCTCACTGAAGAAAGGAATAAAGGTCTGTACAGCGCTCCCAGAAATCTCAAACAAAGCCTGCGAGCCGAGCGCAGCTCCCAGACTGAAGACCGAAAGCTATTCTGTGCTCGATGGCAAGGATCCAGGTGCGGAGGTCCCATCTGTCCCCCCAGGACACCAATTTTCCACGGGGAGAAAGGCAGCTCCTCCAGACCGTGGTGGGCACAGGGGCCGTACAGACCTGCTCCACCCAAACACCTCTCCTCCTCTGCGACTGCCCGTACCCAAACCAACCCCGTAAGAAAAGCCCACCCCTTCAACATTCCTCCTCCCGAGAGCTCTGCTCATCTGCTCACACAAGCCTAAATCGTTCCCAAAAATTTATACTAAAAACATCCTTTAAATTACATTAAAAAAAAAAAAAAAAGAGACAAATAAATTGCATCCATCCTCATGTATATACAAAACACCTACAAAAAGTGTGTGCTGCTCTAGAGGGGACCACGTCTTCTGCTTCTAAGACACAAAGATGATTTCTAGACCTTTCACAAATATAAGCTTTCTATATTTAATGAAAATTATCATTCTAGCAACTGTGGAAGCCATAAAGCAGCAGCACTGAGAGAGGTACCAAGTAAGGTGGCATTTGTAATAAAATCAGGAGACTTAGCAAGACAATACCAAGAGATGCCCTTGTCCACTCTCTATTTCCTGACTCCTATTTTTGTCAAATCATATTAAAGAAGAGTCACACAGTATTTGGATTTCTTTCCATCAGGATCCTGCCATGCCCATGACCAAGACCGTCATGGTTGGAATTGTAGAATCTGAATTAAGAGGGAGCTACGGTAGGAAATTATTAGCAACTTTATTGTAAACTGCAAACTGAATCTGGTTTTTAAGGTTTGACAGTAAAGGGATACAGATAGCTTATTTTTCATTTGTTGTAACAAACCTTTTGAAGTCTTCCTGACTCTGCCTTTTCCAGGCAGAATAATAATTATTCTACCTGGAATATATATATATATACACATATAAAATACTACATATTTTATATAGATATATATTATTCCAGAAGAATAATGCATATGCCAGAATACTGTGTCATGTGTCTGACCCAAGTATGAGGACAGGAACCTTCACGAAAGAAAGGAAAGTGAAAAAGAAAGGAAAAGATAACAACAAAAAAAAAGTCTATCCTCACAAGATAGGCAGACCCCTATTAGAAATGCAAAATGTTGAGATAGCTTGGATAAATGCCCAAACTTCTGAAAGTTTAATCAAAACTAAACCAACCAACCCTCTTCCCCTTTTGAGATTTGCCCAGCAACAATTACGATCAGTTTTAAAAACCACAAGTACTTAATAAAACTAGAATATTATAAATCTTCTGCCACATGAAGCTAATAAAAATAAATAATAATAATAAATTTTAATGTTTCAGGCACCCAGGCCCAAAGGCACTAACCTGTATGTGTGTCTCAAGTCAATGATATAAATAGTTGTAGATATATATGAATAAAAGTAGGTTTTGCAAAAGGGTATTTTTTCTTTATACCTGCCAGGTTTCAGACCGATTACACTGACTGCACTAGGACTTGTAATGAGATTATTTAGGAGATTGTTCCATTTACATGTTCATCTGACATTATTAAATCTCTATTTGTTTCTATCACGGAGAATTCAGAAACACGCTCGGGAGAGTTTATTGCTGGCTGTATGTACCATCACCAGCATCGAGCTTTCCAGTTCTGGGTTAAAACTACCAGCACCGATGGGGGCTTGCGCGAAGCGTTCAGATTGGGGTGCCCACAGCCAACCAGCCCCAGGCATCTCTGGTGGACCGCAAGAAGGCGTTTGTTTTCCTAGCCTTGGAAGTGATACTTTTCATTTCTCACTGCCTCATCCCATCAACTTTATGGGTTCGTTTAAATGCAAAGTATCTCATAACACTGTGGTCGCCACCATCCCAAGCCCAGTGGGTGTATAACGTTTCTACATCACCTACGCGCTACAAAAAACATCCATTTTTAAGGGAAAGTGTTTGGTTTTTCTGGTCTGGTTTTAGTGGGAAGGGCAGAGCTAAAACATCAGTCATCACTTTGAAAAATATGGAGATGATGGCTAATTGCAGTGTGAATTCAGTGTCATGATCCCACAGGCAGCACATTGTCCCTGAGCCCCAAATCCAAGCCCTTTTCTTACCTCTGTCCAAGAAAAATTCCCATGTAAATCTTCGGGTGGCTTTTGTCTGCAATAGGGGTAAGTAAAAGCTAAGCAAAGATATTATGATTGCACCAGTTAATGAAAATAATCCACCATGGAGTGAGTTGTGAATATTAATATTCAGGAAACGCACTATTGTGTTTTTCACCCTCAGGAGCCGGGTCACAGCACCCCAGTGAAAGTGGCAGATACCATATTTTCACATAACACCATCCATTTGTAAAAACAAAAATCAGAAAGCAAACACAAACACCAAAAAAAAAAAATCCTATACTGGGAATAAATTGGAGCACTTTTAGAAGTCACTGAAGCTGTTTTCATAATCCTTCCACTTGTAAGGCCAAATGCCTTAATTACCATGAGACCAGCTAGCTACAGAGGGCTCAGAAAGAGCCGTAAAAACATTTTAGAGTGGCCTAAAATAGCTTTCCTCCTCCTGAAAATGGAGCAATGCACAGAGAAAATACTTCTACCCCTTCGGAGGCCTTTGAGAGCACGAGGACAGCCCCGGAGGGAGCAGCCCCGGCCCCGGTGACACGGTGTTCTCCAGCATCGCTCTCCAGGGCCGGAGCATTCATTCTGCCAACAGCAGGATGCTGCCCTGTATCAAAACCTGTTTCTAGCTTCTGCTGAGACTGACCAGCCTTGGGTCTTGAGCCAGAACGGTTTTTGGGGAGGAAATTCCACATTTGGGAGGGAAAGGATGAAGCACTTATAAAAAAGTTAACTTGCCAAAGGAAAAGGCAGCTATAGGAAGAGAGGGGGGGGAAAGCATTTCCTGGGTCACTGAGTTTTGTCCGGTGCTACCAGAAGGAACCAATTCCCAAATCGTCTTTCACAAAGCGACCAGATTCTGCAGCAGGCAGAAGCGGTTCCGATCCACCTCCACAACACGTCCCCGCTGCAGGAACCTTTGGAAGGTGCAGAGAGAAATACGGCAGCACTGAAACGTGCTTAACCTAGACGTCCGCCTCTTTTTACTTCTTTTTTTTTTTTTAAATTATTATTTTTATTTTGCTGCTGAAAAGGCTTCTCTGCTGCAACATCTCCTTAGTTCAAGGAGCAGAGGAGAGACCTGGGAGGAAAACCAAACACCCTGCCTGATGGGGACAAAGCCCCAGGACCCTCGACTGCTGCCATGGAAGGAGGCTGGGATCCCCTCCTGCAGAAAGACAGGCGTCAGCACCGGTCACTCGCTGAAATTTGGCAAGTCCCTCAACTTCCCTGCCTCAGTTTTCCAATCCGAGGAGGACCAACACTACTATTTACCCACCCCTGTAAAGGCCTCTGTCATCTGCAGCTGTACACACCCCAGGGACAGTCCTGACATTAATTTCTGCTTCATATCAGATTATGTGATCGTTATTAACCTTCCAGCTTTCCGTACTGAAGGGTCAAATCCATCTCAGCTTAGCAGATGAAGCTCTGCTGACTTCACTCAAACTGCGGCCGCTTACTCCAGGACTGGATTTAGTCCTGGGCATTTTTCAATTTAAAATACACTGGCAATGCAAAGCCACCACGGCTCCTTCCAGGGGTGGTCTGATTTCATTTACAAGTATTTGTGCTGGCAAGTCCTACGTAATGTTCAGATGCAATTGTGCCTGAGTATTAAATATAATGGGTTAGATGTTATGAATAGGAAAATGAGATAACTTGGTAAAGGAGCTCTGACAGCAAGAGTGAAAGAATGAAGATTCAACTTAAGCTGTTGAAAGCCTAACAAGATAAAGACAGGCAGGGGAGAGTTCCCTTAAATGTGATGAAAATAAGGCCTGAAGGGGTGGAATGATAGAGAGGCTGAGGAGTACATGCTTCAAGACAGAAGATGAATGTTCCCAACATGACAGTAACATGTAGCTAAATTAATCAAAGTACCCACTGCACTAAATAGAACCAAAATATATAGATTTATGCAGAAATCCCACAACAGCAGAGGGGAGATGCACAAAGGGATCCATCTTTTCTATCTAAATTAATTTTCCGTAGTTTTGGTCATTGGATTTTATCTTCCTGTGTCACCAGAAGTGTTATAAATCTCCCTCTCACATTTTAAATGCGCACCGTGTGCTCCAGCATCGAGAGCCCCCATCCCCACAGCACACCCTATTACGGCTCCCCATTAACGACGTTGAGGCACACGCAATATATCCTGGAGCTAAATTACCAGGAAAAGTTTTCTAAAAATTGTGACCATTTGACAAAAACAAACCGTTACAACTACTAATATTTCACCTTGAAAGTATAATTTTAAGTTAATTCCATTTCCGTGATTCGTGCTGGGTTTACAGCCTTTGTTGAGCCCTGGTTTTGTCGGTTCGCAGCCGCTGTACTCGCCCTCCACCACCTCCCCGTGCTGCCCCAGTGCCCCAGCTTCTCTGGGGGCTTCTCCAGGAGATTCTCTGTCCCCTTGGCCCTTGCAGAGGTGGCAAGTTTGACTTCCAGACCCTTCCTGACTGCCAAAGGGCAGTCAGTAAATTGGGGGTTGTTGCCCCCCCAGACTTGGATTTTGATCAGCCTGTCTTGCCCTGAAGGTAAACTCCTGATCAAGGCAGCTGCTGGAGATTCAGTACATCTGTAATGGGTCAGATCCTGATTTCACCTGCACTGAGCCTGAGTTTTGGGGTCATTTTGGGCCCTGATGACTCAAACAAGCACCCCGAGCCTGCCCTGCCAGCCCATCGGAGGGCAAGCAGAAGTGCAGAGTGGGAGCAAACTCAGGCCAAACAGCGCCAGCCACCAGCACACATTTTATTTGCTAATAGGTAGGTTTACGAGATGCAAAGAGAGTGAGAAAGAAGGGCATTGCCTGGCACTAATACTCCCTCTATTGGAAAAAGAGTATTTTCCTAGGGATGTGCATTATGTTCCTTAAAACAATTCAAAATAAAGTGATTAGTGCTCCAGTAAAAAAAGTCTACTAATTTACTGAAAAGTGGGTGGGCAGCTGGAGCATTATTTCCCATTTTGCAGAGAAGAGGTAAAAGTACTTCACCACAAAAGTAAACTCTGCTTAAAATGGCACCACTCTAGGTAAAATGCAGACTTGCAACAAACAGGGTCCATTACACAAAAATTCAAATTATTTACTGTTCAGTGCATGAGCCCCATTGTCCTAGAGCTGCACGCTGGCGTGGCGCAGAGCAGCTTGATGTACAGCTAGCACAGGCAGCTCCCACTGCTACCAAGCACGCGGTTTTCTAAACAGAGCTACTCCTCGAGCCTTCTGCTGCCCCTAAAAGAAAACAAGGCTCCAATGGCACAGCACAAACACATCCTCCATCTGACATCGTTTCTATGTAATACATGAAACGAAACAGAAAAAGCTGTCAAAGTTTTAAATCCCATAGGAAGGAACAAAAGTGAGAATACAGTTTCTACACCTCTTCCATTTCTCTGCCTGTTTTTTCCTACAAATAAATGGAGAATGGGTTTTTTCCTGGGAGGGGTTTGTGGCAGGATCAAGCAGAGAAGCTCCCAAGGATGAGGCAGGGACCAGGGACTGCTCCAGACCTCGGACTGAAGCCTGACCCGAGCTCCGGCCTCCCTCGCAGACAAACAGGGATGATGTTATCTCTAAGAAACAGAAGATCTAATATTGTTCCACCTACACCAGACGGATAATTCGGAGACAAACATATTTCTGGTGTAAATCAGGAAAGTTCCCCACAATTCAACAGAAATGTGGATATACATTTAGTGGTGATTTATAGCCTGCAGGAGGATGGTGAGGGAAGGGCAGCCAGGATCTCAGCAAACCCCCCAGACAGATTAACGTCACCCCCCACGAGTGCTGGGAAGGCTTGGGGACGCGCTCTGCCTCTCGGACGTGGATAGCTGTAAAAGCCAACTCTGAGCGTTTAACACGAGTTTAACAGCTTTAAGCCTGTTTCCCCAAATTAAGTATGGATGCATACACTGGAAGAACAAGAGATTAGCACACAGTGCTCACTGGAGGAGAGACATCCGCAAAGCAGGAGTATTAAGTGGGGATTTGGGAACTATTAGCTCCATCAAAAAAAAACAATCGATTTGGAGCTATATTACAGCCTCCCAGAACAGACCAGGAAGCTCGTGGCCCCTCTCGTATGTCACCCAGAATGGACAGAGGGACAGAGGAGCCTGACTGTGGGCAGAATGCTGGAAGCCTGAAGGAACTTTAAGCAAAACCCATTAAACGTAATTTGGTAATATGGGGCTGGATTTGTGAAGAAAGCATACAAAATGAGAACTAAGTGGAAGGTAGGACTGCAAAACACTTTGGAAGATCTTTGCCAATTTTTTTACATATGTATTAAAAATCAAGGTGTATCACAGAGCGTATGAAGGATATTACAGTTTTTTAAGGTATTTTTCATTTTCTTTTCAACACACGAACTCTTCAAAAATGTCTGAAGAAACTTTATTTCTATCGAGAAAAGCAGTGATTCCTGAAGGAATGCTGCCACATCGCCACTTTTCAGTCACCTCCCCAGACGAATTTCAAATAGCTCTGCACTGGGGGACACGATGCTTACCCCAGGCATTGCCCTGGCAGGGCAGGAGCAGTGCCTGGCTCTCAGAAAGCCAGCCTATACAAAACCCTCAAGAAAATCAGGACCTTGCACCGAATCCAAACAGAGCTCTTCTCACTAAAATCTATGCTCTGCAATTACATTTAAAATTAAGTTACCTTTTTCTTTATCAGTGAAGTAATTTGTGCCTCACTTCCCTCTCAGCCCCTCACGGAGCCTTGCTGTGCTAGGAGTATGAGATGTGAGAGCAACATGGGACGAGGCAGAAAAGATGAAAGTTAACTTGATCGCACTTTTTTTTTTTTTTTTTGTGAAAATAGATATTTTCTTTCACTCCAGGCCTCACATAAAGCAGCGCTGCTACTATTGGTTTGTTCTCAGACTCCAAAATAAACACACATTCAGAAGACTTATTCTCATATTTCCAGCTACAACAGAGGCATCCAGGGTTTTGCTTCTTCTGCGTTGGATGTTCTTGCCTGTGTTGATTCAGAAGCAGACTAACATATAGGACCTTAAATTCTGTATGACTCTGTGTAATGTAATGAACACCAACAGACTTTAAATTTCCTGTATCTCATGGGTGCTTTTTATTGCATTATTTGGCAAAAATCCAAGAAAAAATTTGCAGTGAGGAAAAAAAGTAAAAAAAAAAAAAAATGAAAAATACATTGCTACTGAATTTTCCAACAATATCACAGGAATGTGATCCCCCCTTAACATACATACTGATGATCTATTTGGAATTTTTATCCGCAGTTATGAAGAAAAAGAAAATGTTATTCCCTCGGAGGCCAATTTTCATCTTGCTCTGGAATTCTCATTCCGGCCTCTCAGAGAACACTTTGCCTTCTCTAGATATTAACTACTATTTGTCTCTGGCTCAGGGCTCACGTCTGTTGCCGCATGAGCTACATGGAAACAAATTCCTAATCATAGTTCTGACAAGAGCCCTCACAATCTAGCTGGCTGCAGCCGTCCCATTTCCAGTATTTTGCTAGTAAAAACGTAGGAAAGCTTTAGTCTCCTCTTACCGAGCATGTGTAACTCCCATTAGCGGGAGCCACCGTATGTGTGCGGATCGAGCGAACGCGTTGTCTGGGGAGGCGAGGGGCGGCTGTGGCCTGCTGTCAGCCTCCAGCACGTCCACAGGCGGCGAAGGCCTCGCAGGCAAGGCCTGTTTGGAGCAGATGCCCAGATCTGCCCCTCTCACCGCTATCGCGGCTCCGAAGTCGGTTTGGGGATCCACAAGCGCGTTACCTCTTGTGAGGCAAAGGGCTGGCGAGCGAGGCCTAGCTTGGCAAAAGGAACTGCCTTGAATAACCATGATTTGGGGTTCATCAGGGCGTTGTGCTGAGAGCAGCACCGCCAGGGGTGAAACCTTTATCCTGTTCATCCCTACGTGGGTGTCTCCCCAGCACGTTTCAGGCTGGGTTTTTACAATTACACCTGCATGCGCCGGTGTCCAGGGCTGGCAGCGCTGAGCATGAGTGCTTCTGCATCTGGGCCTGCGTGCAAATGGCCACAGGCAAGTTCATATGTATTGAATTAGGCAGTATGCATTGCCAAGATCAAACCACAGTAATTACCCCAATGATTTTGCCAATTCCTTTCTACCGACACTTTTGGGAATCCAATTGTGAAGCTATAAGGTACATCGTTAGATCAGATCAGTACCGCAGGTGACAAATTGGGTAGCAGGTAAAGTTACCAGGAGACGGGTGTCTTGGGTGCAGAAAAAGCCACCAGCAGCAATACTCATGGAAAACTACTAATTACCTGTGTGCACGCCTACAGAACATAACCACTCTCTCAGAATAGGAGGTAAGAGAGGAGAGGTAACCCTCGGGGTGGCAGCAGGTGCTGGCCGTGGGCCTTCCTGGAGGTGCATGCACCTCCCCTCAACCCAGGAAAAGCTGTGGGTTCACAGCTGGCTAGCTGAAATCAAAGGAAAACTGAGAACTGCCAACATCCCGGTGCATTTCTCCAGTAATTCCACCTCAAGGGTGTGGTGCTCTGTATCCTGTTCCCCAAACCACCTTCCTAAATTTTCAGGATTTGCGTCTTCCCTCCTATCCATTCTCCTCAGCATGACTCCAGCTCATTTCAACATCTCCCAGATACTGTCTTCATCTGAGCACTCCCCATGCATCCCCAAAAGAAACCCAAGCATGCTGTGCATTAAGAAAACAAAAGAGAGCTACAGCAAATCACTTTGAATGACTGTTTGAGAGAGAACGGGAAATGCAACCCTAATACTTTCTCCACATTCCTTCAGTGCAGATGAACATTGCATTGGTGATGTCCCAGCCTGTGGAAAGTATTACTGCAATGGGTTGCATACTGCTCAGAACAAAGAGCACACATTTATCTTCAAATCTGGAACCACTAGGGAGGAATATTCTGGACGGTGAACCAAAACAGTCCATGATCTTTAACAAACCTGTCACTGAAAAGCCACTATTTGCCCCATATAACAGAATAGTTTCCTAAAAAGAGATTTAAGCTTTCAAGCATACGTATTCTTTTTTCAGATTGTATGTATGCATGTAGTCCAAATTCCTGCTCAAAATATCTTTACTCAGCCTCTTTATTTTCCTACTCTCCAACTCCTTTCACCTCCCAACCCCTGCATATGGGTTCAGTCGTGAACTCTCTGCAGGCCAAAATTTTTTCCAGTGCAAGTTTTGCCCAGGTCATGACATGGGAAGAGACTCTCGGTGCAGATTTTCAAGAGCTCAGCTTGCACTAATCCACCAGACCACAAACCAAGGTCCGTGAAGGGCCCCGCTCACTGGTTGCAGAGCCTTTTCAGAAACTCATAATCAAAGTATCATGCCCCAGCTTGGGATTTAGGTGGACACTAGTAAATGTGATCCCAACACTTTTAGGAACCTATTTTTTTCCCTTTTTTTTTTTTTTCCTTTTTTTTCCTGTGTCTTTTGAGCAATGCAAGTCAGATTCTGCCTCTGAGGAAATCAACACTACATTTCTCTCCTGCAGCAAAAACTGCAAGACTAAAATTTTAACAGCCCAAAGTAAAAGGTCTGTCTGTGTCCTAGCATGCCTACAGTTATATGTGTAATTAAGGATTGTGTGTAATGAAGCAGTAGCTAGATCAATGGATGTGAAGAAATTTAAGCGCAGATATTCTTTTTTCAGCATATGTTTCAGTTTTATGTATTATTCATCACGCTGAAGACACCTACTTCTTCTCAGAACAACTGTAATTTGTCTCTTACATGTGGTCCGTGGCTTTGTTAAGCTATGCAGATATGCATAATCCAGACATGCACAGCAATCGTATAGAGCCAAATTCTTAATCTGTTCATGAGATATCAGAGTACTACAGCTGCTGACTTCTTCCAAAAAATCAGTGCAGCTGAGACTAGAGCAAACTTTATCTGTGTTTATATAGTCCAAAAAAAAAAAAAAAAAAAGGAATGCCAGGGCAACAGTTTAAAAATAAAACGCAAACTCCACAATCAGTGTAAATCAGAATACCATCTTTTAGCCGACTGCTGCTACTCTGATCAAAAGAGCAGAGATCTACCCCAATAACAGCATTATTGATCTTCCCTTTAAAACACACAATCATATATACAAAACATATTCAAACCATCTAACCTCTAGGATTATTACAGAGCCATACGCTACTGCAACAATTATAGTTTCTATTTAAGAGATGCAAATCAATATTAATTAAAATTAGACAACTGTTTGTGATGTAAGGGCTCCTTGTACTCAAAGGGCATAGTGGCCATTAAATATATTAAGACTTATTACTTAAAAGATTTTAGAAAAAGTCAATGCATCGGCTGTCCTGAGGGACAGTTCAATGCCTCAGTGCTGTTGTACAGCATTTAACTATAGGTGCCACAATCAAAGACAAACACAATTAAGTATCAAACAGTTAAATGTTATGTGTCACTCTTTAAAGAATCTATACTGAAATGCTTAATTAAACTTTTTTTTAGGGAAAAAAAAATCCATAGCATGAGTTAAACCCATAACGAGCACTTATTTGGTTCATATTAAATAACCTGCATATTAAGTTGCCTGTGCTTCTCCTGTTCATTATCATGAAGGCAGCATTTGCATTTCTTGATAGACTATTCCTGCTTCCTTCCCCTTTTTTCCTTGTCTTACATCAGTCAGTGGAAAGAGTGCCACCACAGGCCATCATTAACCTTCCAAATCTGCCTCAAAACAAATAGTACAAGAGCTCACTAATTTGAAGATCAAAAAGCCACTTGTCCATTATATAATTGGAATGAAAGGCAAAATGTTGCAGTTCTGAAGAGCACAGTAATTACTAGCTGTTAATTGCTCTCTCGTGGTGGCTCACTTTTAATTAAAAAGAACAGCTCGTCGCAGGCCGATAAGCAATGGTGGAGACCACTGGTTTAATCAACAAAGCAGAAAAATTTGTTTCTGCCGCAGCCAACAACAGCTTGAGAAATCTTCAGATGTCCAATTGAGATTAAAAACTGTCTATTTAGTGCAGTCAGATTTTATTTTAACCAAGGAAATGACTATTTGAAGTCTTCCAATGTGAGTGTCCCCACCACATCCCCGCTGGTGCTGCAGGGACTAATCACTGGCTTGTGGTTGTGATCATTCAAGTAAAGAAATTTAGCTACTTTCCTCTTGACTCCATCATTCTTGGGTAATTGGCCTGTCTGAGGTGAGCATTTTTTTTATTTTTTTTTTTTAAGAAAGAGCTTTAAAGTATGGAAGGCCCACAGACTGTGCATTTAATTACTGTTCATATTTCATGCAGTCAAACAGAATTTCATTTAAAAAGAAAATGATTTACCTCCCCCACCCCCCCCCAAAAAAAAAAAAAGTATATTCACTGCTTTGAGTAGTTTGTTCCTTTTCCTTCAGTGGTTGTGTTTACATGCCAAAAAGAAAAAAGTATTCAAACATCAAAGTTAATTCTTCCAGAGGCTTTAACTCTTTCATCTAATGACAGTTGTCTTTAAGGGAAGTCCCGCTATATGTTGCGGTAATGGTTTATTTAGTTAAGCAGGTTAGGTAGGTTAAGTGGAACCATTTTGCCCTGGTTTGCTTCATCTCCCCCTAGCCACGAGCAGTTTGCATCTGCTGGCGGCTCTCGTCCATCCTCCCCTTCTCTTCTGGCCTCTCCAGCTCCCAAAGGCATTGTACTCAGACCTTTGCTTTCTTGTATTCATTTGCTTCTGTTGAGTGAAGGGCTCTGCTTCCCACTGAGCACAACGCAGACGAGACACGCACGTACATAAAACCAGCTCTGGCAAACCTTCCAACACCGCCATATGCCCTGTCTTGCTCGTGCTCAGTTATGGATGTCTGACAGCACCGCACGAACTAGCGTAGGAAAAAGTTATTTCCATTCCATGGACTCCAGGCATTATTGTCCCTTTCCTACCTTATTCCCATTAACATCTGAAAACAAATGTCATTATCTACAGCTGTAACCAGCTTTAGAGTATCCATCAGCTTTGTTTTGAACTTGGAGACATATTTCTTTGCTGAATAAACTATAACTTCCATGGCTGCCAAAGAATATTTTTCTATTTTCCTTTTCATATTGAGGAAAAATATACTCATTCGTCTGTCTTATTATGTATACACACACATACATACATACATATATATATACGTACACTGTCTCTTTGTAGGCTGCTGGAAAGCAAAGCAGGAGAAGACAGAGGGCGCTCCCTCTGCCCTGGGAACAGGTGGATTTGGGGCTAGAGTTTACTTTCCTTTTAAAGGTTCCTTCTTGTGGAGCCCCAGAAATGTGGGAAGGATACTGGGGCTCCTTCTTCCACTACAAGTCACCACCGTTTGGACACAGCCACTCCCCACGCACAGCCGCCTTTTCACCTCCCAGCCATCCCAAGGGAGCTACTGGGCTGGGAGCATCAGGAATCCAACTCCCATGGCTCACTGCTGCTCCGAAGGCAGAAGAACAAGAATTTGACCATTGATTTCAACAGCAGTGAGATCCGGCTACTTCAGCCCTAAATTACAGGGTTTAAAATGTTCAATGGCTGCTCTGGGCTTGGATACTGTGAAGGATGCTACCTTGATAAACTGGCATAGGGTATTTGAATTTCCAGAGCATTTACTCTCTCTATATAAGACAGAACTTGTTATATGATTTTTCATATATTCACTGATCTACATTCATGTGTTACCTTTTTATTCCTCACATAAAAATGGCATTTTTGAAACTCCTAATGAGTATGGGATAAGCAAGCATAGCGCTTTTTCAGTGTAGACCCAAGAGTGTTTACCTAACTTTGAGGTCAACTTGGACAGACTTCTGCCAGTTCGTAAAGACAAAAAATAAAAGATATATGCTTTGAAACATACCTGCTTGTTGTAGGTAATGAAATACATAATTTTAAAGTCAAGCTTTTTCCTAATCATTGGGGATGCAGTGGAAAAACAAAATGGGATACTCAGGTTCAGCCTTGCTTTCAGTCAGTTCTGCTGTTATTTGTGCACCAGTTTAGCGCTACAAAAACGAGCTAGAAAACCTGATCAGGTTATGGAGGGGAAAAAAAAAAGGTTTCATTATGAGTTTTAGTTTTCAGGTGTGTATATACATGTATGTGTATATGCATTCACTTTATACATATTCAAATGGGTACATGAATATATATGCAAATTTATGTGTACATATATATATATAATTTAGAAAGTTTATTTATAAACCGTTATATATAAAGAATAAACTTTATATATAAAGTGCATGTACATAAACTTTCTAAATGGTGCCCAGGACCCAGGCTGGGATGGAGCTGCTGCCTTGCCCTGCCGCACGCCGTGGTTATCTGCAGCCCTCCTGCCCGCTCATCTTCCTGTGCTCCAGCCACCCCAAAACGCGATAAGCCCGTGACCTCTCCCATTCTCCTGGCCGATAAGACGAGCCGCGAAGACGTCTTATTTTTGTGTTGTTTGTTTTTTATTCTTCCCCCCCTTTCCTGCTCCCATTTTCGGCCAGCACCTGTCACTGCAGCCCCGACTTTCACAGCTTTCTCCCGCGGGCCGGCGGGTTTATCGGAGGAAACACTCGCGCTCGCAGGGATGGCCTCCGCACCGCGGCAGATTAATCCGAGTTGAGTGCACTTCCTTCGGCCAGGGGACACCAATTACCGCGACGGCACCGGCAGCACAATGCGGGCGGACATCTGACAGCCCGGGTCCCGCCAGCTCCGCATTGTCCTCCCGTCAGGCGCTGTCAGTTCCCAGCCTTAATTACATCCTGTTTACAAACACTCGGCCGGACTTCAGATGGAGCCTTAACAAAGGTTGACAAAGGTCAGGGCCACGTCACGAGGATGTTATCTGTCTGTGTGCTCGGGCTGATAAACCAGGAGGCAACGCGGGGCTGATTTAGGAGATAGCGTTGGAGAGCACGGCAGGGCCGTGCGAAATATCGGAGGTGTCGGGGTCCCTCCTTCGCAGGCAGCCCCCGGCCTCGCCTGAACCACGCTCGTACACGGCTGCCTTCTGTTATTAGTTTTTAACCAACTGGCTAAGAGAATATAGAAATGTTTCCTGCTTCTTGTTCCTCCTAGAGACGGGGGAAATACTTCACATCCCGCTCTACCAGCTGTCTCCTCCACAGGTCTCAGCGGGCTCGTGGGCACTCGCACCCACCACCACGCAGGTTGTGTGCGCACGAGTACAAAGCGAGGACACGAAACATCCCTCATCGACCCAGTGGCAGCAGACCAATAGATTGACCAAAGTAATACCTATAAAAACCTTCTAAATCTATTTACTTGCCTCGAACTCTGTGCTTTAACAGCGGAAATTGCCGCTCAGTAAATAACCCCCACTTCTTGCCCACGAGACCACCAAGCCCCTCAGTCCTGCTCCCCAGCTCCTGTGGGAGGCGTGGGGACATCCCTCCCGTCCCCTCCAGGTGCAAGCGCACAGACTGAGCGAGGTCAAGCTGAGCTGGCCCCAGAGGCACACATCCCCTGCCCCACCCTCTCGTACTCTACTTAAAGAATGGATACAGGTTTTTTTGAATCACTTTTCTTTGGTGGCTGGAGAGACTTTTTTTTTTTTTTTTTGTGAATCCAAAATATTCCTCTTTTGCAAAGTGTCTAAGTATAAAATTAAATTAGCCAGGGGTAGATTCCTTCCTTATATTTTCATTGTTTTCACAAACACTTTGCTCACTGCAGCCTGTTGATGTCCCAATGCAGACAAAACACACAAACCCTGGAGCTCTGTGACATTTACAGCTGGGCTTTATGCATGTGAGCAAGGACATCAGGCATCTCTGTAAGCCATGGTTACCCATGGCATGTCATTCCCCTCCCCTGGTATCATATCTTTCTCCATCCAGAAAAAGATGAGCACAGACATGAATCAAATCCCATCCAAAACCCAAGATACAGGAGTGTGTATAAGGCACAGAGCAGCTGGATCAGCCTAAATATTTGATACATCAAAGCTGATAACGCGGGGGCCCGTCACCCAGAGCCACCCCCTTTGTATCTGTTCAGTTATTCACTTGTCCTGATTCATGCACCCCCAAATGCACAGAACCACACGGCAATAGCCAATAAAACCGAAAACCCAGTCTGCTGTCATATCACCCCTCTCCGAGGAAGTACTAGGTTAACTTTGTGCTCCCAGTCAGCAAATGGTGACTGGCATCATTGCGTCGTGCTTCCGCAGCGTTATTTTATCTTCACGCGCTCTGTGAAACGCTGGGCAGGAGCAAATGTGTCGGTGGCTGAGTTGAAGCAGAGCACCAAACTCCTCCAGGTCCCTCAGTCTGAACCAGAAAATTTCTCTGGTGGTGAATGAAAGTGCCACTGCCTGCCCAAAAAGGAAATGGCCTTACATGTTTCATTATTTGAAAAAAAAAAATCTTTTGATTTTGGGGTCAGTTTTTGGTTATTCTTGGTGAGAACTGTACGCATCAGACAGTGACAAAACTTACCCTGACCAGCACGGAGCCATGGCTGTGCCTTCTCGGGGATCATCTTACAATTTTGGACATAGTCACCTGTACTTAGTTATCTAAAATACTACTTAAAGATAAATAATTTGTGCCTTTACTTCTATAAATAAGTGACAAAGCTAAGGACAAGAGGGTATCTCCTTTTTATGTATCAAGTGCTAGAAATCTTCAGTAAAGAATTGCTGTCCCACCTGAAACAGTTTACAGCCTGAGGATGCATGCTATAGAAATGCAAACCTGCAGTCTAACCCAGTACAATTACATTTAGCTTATCCAAGCAATTACATTCAGTGAAAGAAAATTCAAAATTAAATTCTATCAAGTTAAAAAGAAGAGGAACGGAAGGGATGACTCGCTGGAAAGGCTCAAATACTTGAAAATCCAAAGTGTAGAAAAGTTGACAGTTTAAATAAAGTCTGCAAGCTCACTGCTGATTACATACGCTCAGAAATATTCCTGGCCAGTTCTGATCATTTCTACTTTGCCTGCGCTGCCTCTTTTCCCTACAGAGAGGTGGAGCACGGTGACCCCTTGGGTGCAGAAATAAATCTCGGCCACCCCATGCAGGGCTACAGCTTATGTCCTCAGTAACAAATCAGTCAATAACAGAATAAAAGAGGGCACTGGATGAGGTTATTTATTTCTGAAAATGTAACTCTTTATCAAAAAAAAAAAAGGGGGAGGGGGATGAATGAAGGCTGACCTTCGGAGAACAGCGTTCCCCTGCAGGCAGTGCTTTGCCCTCCCCAGAAAATCAGGCTATGCTGCTGCGGGAGAGCCTTGCTAAGGCAATCAAACGCAGTTCTGCTGTTCATAAAGCAGGCTCTTCCTTGCTCAGCTTCGTGACAGTCGGTCTCGGCATGCCTCTTGTTCCAGCCAACGTGCCAGTCAGCTGCTGTTACTGCAGCGCTGTGCTGAACGCTTCTTAATTAGCCCAATTCCCTGTGTCTCGGCCAAGTTTTCTAGTGAGAAACAGCTTCGGGAGCTACACAACTCCGTGGCTGGGAAGTCCCGGTCCTTAGCACACAAACCCGGTCCGGCACGTCTTGTTTTGTCCAGCGCTGACCAGCACGCTGTACGAATTGTCTTTGTGCTGGAACAACATCCTGCTAAGCAGCAAGCCGCAGTAGGCTGGGCAGGGAGCGGACGCGGCGCTCCGGCGCGCTGCACAGCTCGGCGCTCCCGCCAGCGCGGCACGAAGGACAGCGCTCGGCCTCCAGCCCCAGCCTCTTCGCCTCCGTGCACCAGAGCACAAATAAAACCGGTTACATGGGCTGTATTTATTTGCTCAAATTCATGAGCTTTTGACGTATGTAAACCTTCCGCTGTTGCACCGGTATAAACATCGCATAACGTTACTGGCTTCGGTTGAGTTTACCCTAACTTAAACCAGAAAGAAATCTGCCCCTATTTCTTTTTGTTGTTGTTGTTGTTATGACATCACCATGCCCTCTCTTATTCTGTTTTCTGTTCTCCCTCTTTTATATTTTTTTGTCGTTTAAAGTCTGCCTAACATTTTATAGACATCTTCCTTGCAGCTTCCGGAAGGGTGCTCCATCTTAAACTCGACAGCTAAGCTGACAGATGGGGTTGATAGTTTTGTTGTGTTTTTTTTTTTCTTTTGCAAGTAATAAAAAAGGAACATTTCACTTCATATGAAACCAGAGTATTGCCTCAAAAGAACAGTGTTTGCTTGGCTATAAAAATAGTTACTGTTCTGCCAGACCCCGAATCAAAGCATTTGTATTTATATGTTTCCTCTTTTAATAAATAAATCCAATATTTTAAAATTTCATCAGTTTTAAATTATATTGTTGCAAGGATTATTTTCCTCCAAATCCTTTGAATTGTGCAGCTACGTCTAGCCTGCAGGACAAACATTTCAGCAGCTCCTGAAGGTGGGTTCACAGCTTCCATCATCGTCCGTGCTTCCTAATGAGGCTGCAAAGGGTTAAACCCGGGGCTGGCTGCAGCATCTCCCACAAGCTGCCTTCCCCCTGCATGCTATTTCCTTACCACCAGACCATCTCCTGAAGGTGTATCAGCTTTTACAACTTTTTTTTAGGTGAGGGTCTCTGAAATCCTTGACCTTCAGTTATTTCTAATCAGAAAGCCTGAACCGGAAAGCTCGCTGGCATCGTGCAGGAGCTGTCACCACTACGTAAGCCTGCTTTGCAAAACTTTGCAAAGTTTTGGGTTGTTCCAATGCGAAACGGGACTGAATTTTAAATCACTGAACTTCTTTGTAAAATAAAACCACCATCCTCCATTTGGTGATAGATAATCCCATTTTAATCAGAGACCTAAACCTGTCAATGCAATAAAGCTTTTACCAGTCACGCTGTAGATCCAGAAACACCAAGAACGGAAACAACTAGAGTATTTATTTTTTCACTAAATAACGCCAGTAGCCCTCAATTATATTTTTGGGTAACATTTTCATCTCAGATTGAAATAAAGATTAAATAGAGCAATCCACCGTCTCTCAAAGCTTTCCTTGCAGTCTCCCACCCTCCCTGCATCTCACTCCCTCAAAAGGCAGGTAGGTTGATGAAATATTTTATATTTCTACTCTTGCTGCCCCACAGGAAAGTGGGAGACAAGAGGCAACCCCAAAAGAGCTTTGGCTCTCTGGGTACCCAATTGCCCAATGTGGACTGTGGGATGCTCACAGCCCCACAGCCTCTACCTCTGCACCCCTCTCCTGCTCCTCCATTACCATCCATCTATAGAAGGCGCCTCTGAGTGAGGCAGCCGTAAAAAAGTAAAATGAGGACCCAATGAATGAAAAAAAACAGCATTTCTCCTCTTTAGGGCACACATTAAATTGTCCTCTCTCAGGCTGAGGAACATATTAAGACAACAGTTGGACAAGGCTTCACGCTTGTTTTTCATAAACACTTAAATCCTACAAATTCAAAGGAAAAAAATAAAAAAAGGCTCTGTTTGTGCACAACCCAAGGAGCCCTGTTCAGGGGATGCAGCGTTCATAGACCCAGCCTGAAATACGGAAGGTGTGGGCAACTCGGAGGCACGCTGTGCTGCAAAGGACATGATAACGTAGCAGAACTGCAACCTGCAACTATCACTAAAGGATGACATCGGAGATAAGAAAGTACAGTATTACAGGGCTGCGTTAGCATAGTAGGAAATCGATTCAGGCAGACAAGCTAAATTTATTTACTTTATTGATTTTAAATTTTACATGAACTGCAATAGAAGTAAATCTTTCATGGTAATTCTAAATCTTGAAACCTATTGTAAATAACTAAAAAAATGTCCAATGTTCAGAATAACCATTGCTTTGTACTGAAAGTGCATTATTCTTAAAGCCCAGGACAAAATATTTTGTAATGAATACCTTAAATCTACCTTGGCAGTCAGTGTTGATGTTTTTGCTAAAATAAGAGCCTGCTTTTGGTGTACCTGATGATTCAATACAGCATATATTTTTCAAAGGGGAGGGGAGGGGGAAGTAGAGGGGAAATCGTTCCTATTGTACGAAGGGAACCAGCACCCGGGTTTTGACCACACAGCTCATGGAGGAAAGCAGCTGAGAGCCAAGAGGTGCAGGCAGAGCTTTGTGCACAAAGAGCTGGCTGCCAGCATTGGAAATCCGAGTAATGGGGAGCCAGGGAATGCCCGACCCCGACTGGGACCATCCCTGGAGAGAAAACAGGTGATGAGTTAAAAGACGGGAGTGACATCTCCTTGCCTCGCTTACACCAGAAGTCCAAGCCCAGACACCGATGGAGGCTGGAGGGACAAGGGTTTGCTTTGGGATGTTCCTTCATCTAAAAGGGGCTCACGCTCGGACCTGACCCTTCCAGCAGAGGAAGGGTCAAAACGGACAAAACTCCCCCCAGAACTGGAAAGCACCCCCTCTTTGTAGGACTTGTTGAAGCGAGGTGGACATACAGCCCCAACGCTATATCCAGGCAGGCAGACAAGAATACCTGCGAACAGAGGCTGCTCCCTCATCGTTTAACAACAGGAAAAAATACAGAGATGTTGACAAAAGCACTCATCCAGTGAAGTTTTTTTCTTTTCCCCTGGGGTCTTTTTTTTCCCCTCGTTGTTGTTGTTTTCTAAACTAATCCATATTACCTGCGCCTTTTGATTTCATTATGTTAGATGCTATTAATCTGGATATATGATTTCAACAGTGAAGAGATGGAATTTGTCATCAACAAAAGGAAAACATTATTTTTAAAGGAGTGAAAGATTAATGTTCCACCACGGACTACTTAAACCCTCTACAGCAACAGCACTATAATATTAATCCAACTTTGATGGGTTTTGCATAAGGCTCATAATTAAACATTTTCTTTTCAATACTTTATAGAATCCCCATCTGTTTTTAATGGCATCATTTTGATGTTTTTCTTAATAATTCTGGCAGCCTGCTCTTGAAGCTTCAAGCTTTATTTTTTGTTCCTAATGTCTTCTTCTACAGTGGCTGTATTGTGCCAAAGCCGAAGGCAGGTTTTGGAAACCCATCGCTGTGTGTTGCTCCCTCTCCCCGTGTTCGCGGGCAGCACAAGGCACAGCAGCTCTGTGCTCCTGTTAGCACTTATAGCAGCCATAGGATCCTGCCGCCAGATAATGGAAATATTTGCTCCTTCCAGCCCCTGGCTGGGCACCCAGACAACCAGCACAACCAGCCCTGGCCCCCAGAAATCAATAAATCAATAAATAAATAATAATAAATCAATAAATAAATAATCGCCAGCCTGTTTACTCCACGAAACTAAAAAAAATTAGATATATCACACAAATTTCACCGAGTCACAGTCCTCAGCTTTCCTCTCCACACCACCACCTAAGGCATCTGCTGAAGACAGGCACCTTTTGCAGCGAGAGGAAAGAAATGCGTGGTCCTGTTTAGGTACCGAAGTTATGGGGCAATATCAGCCTGCTGCACAAAACTCAATGTATGGGTGGTTTGAAACATCTGTCAAAATTACCTGATGGAAACCTGGAATACGGGAATGTGATCCTGGCAACAGGCTCCGCAAGAAGCATCTGCTTTCCATGAGCAGTGCTGGGATTTTGTCAAAATAAACAAAATTGAGAGAGCTCCTATCCAACAATATCTTATCAAAAGAAAAAAAATCCAGAAAAAAAATATTTTTTTTTTACTATTTCTAAAAATATTTTGAATTCCTGCCCAAAATGTAATAAATTTCCAGCACTGTGAAATCTTTTTTTTTTTTTTTTGTTTCTAGCAAAATCTCTGCTTGAAACTTTTTTGCTCTTTGGTCTCCTAGCGCTGACACTGTGCTACTTTTCCCTCCGAGATTTTTCATTCTTTTATATTAAATGCATATTTGGTGACCTCCTGTGGTTCCCATGGATTAAAACGGAGGAGCAGGATGATTAATGACTTCACTTTAAATATTTTATACTCTCTGTAAAAACAGTACAAACTGATGGATGTGTATGTTGCTATTTTCACTTGAGTGTCAGGGTCTCCTCAAGTACGTTTTCCCCTTGTTTTTTGCCCACTAAACAACGTTATTAACATCTTTTCACATGGCAAAGGGAATGGAGGGGCTCCCAGGTTTGGCACACCCCGGCAGGACACGCATGTGAGCAGATACTGCCCTAATCGGGGCTTTCAACCTTGAGGAGCTTTTAAATGCTCTAAGTGCATTATAATGGTCTTCTGGGCTCAGGACAGACAGATGTGAGCCACAAAACTGAAATGTTTCATCTTTTGGCGCCTTTCGGCATGTTCCATGCTGTGCTTCAAGTTTGCTGAAGGATCAGAATTACTTCAGTTCCAGGCAATATAAACGGAGTGATCAAAAACATTTAATTATTCAGGGTCAGCAAATCGGGAGGATCTAATAGCAACAGACAGAAATAACCTTTCCAACCACTCTCATTTTCATTAACTGTTATAAAATAGAGAACTGTTTAATTACCAGAAAATATCATAGCAGAAAGACCCAGCATCTTCCCAAGAGTCTTTCCCAGTCCACTCGGATGCGTTTGGCACTACCTCATAATTTAATTTTGTGTAGATAGAGGCTTTGTGCTTGCACTCCCATGCGCACATGCCCATGGACAAATAGTTCAAGTCCTCATCTCACGCCTATTTCCGACTGCCCACTTGAGCACAGAGGCAGGCTTTCAAAACGCACCGCATGAGGAGACTTTCACACGCCACTTCTGTGCGTGTCATCCTGAAACGTGCTGATGGGGATGACCAGAATGGAAGTGACAGCAGAAATGGTTTCCCTATTACTTCCCCTCCTTAACTTCAGGTTATGTACAGGTGCCTGGAAAGCAGGCTTCGCAGTGCAGGGGCACGCATTTCCCCCACAAGTTTTCGTTCACCCAAGAAAAAACATACGCTGCAGATGCTTCTCCCAACACAGCGGTGTTTCTGTAATGTTATTTTCGTTAGTTCAGCAGAATAACTCCTGGTTCGTGATAGCAAGAGAAGTATTGGCGTACTTGCCTTGGACGGCACATTTGGCTTCAGTAGCAAAGGATGCCACAAAGCGGGGAAAAAATATCTACTATTCAGCTGGATGGTTTGGACATGGAGAGCAACAGTGAGGCTACCAAGACTGAAAAACCGAGCGACACACACTTAAGCAGAAGTACTTTTTTTTTTGTGGCCATGGTGCCTAAGGCTATAGATAAGGCAAGATTCACAGGGAAAGATATTTTCCTAAATCACCTGTACATATAAAGAAATACGGAGGTGGTAGAAATATATGATCTTCCTGTGACTAACTACATGGATCTCAGCAACAAAATATGCATTCAGAAAATTCCCAATTTATTTAGAAAGCAACATGGTGTTTGGGAAAATACAATTACAACTGGGATTCACACACTGGAGTGGTAAGTGAAGAGATGTAGATTACAGCAGCGTGCTGATGACACTCAGCTTTCTATTTTCATAAAATCTTATTAAGCGTATTCATTATGTGTAACAAGAATAGAAGTCCCACCAGCTATGAAAACACTTACTGCTTTAAGGGATGATTTTAAAAAGCTGAAAACAATTCTCAAACCACTCAGTGGGAAAGGAGAAATTAAGTAGAAGTACATGAATCATAGTTAAGATCTGCTAGCATTTCACAATATTTTTGAGAGGCTTTATTCTACAACTGAGAAAGTCACCACCAAAAGAAATAAATAAATAAAAACCAGAAAACCTATAAAACAGTGTCACTTAGAGGGGAAGTGGGAGCTGATATAAATATAATAGAAAAGAGGGAAGCTAACAGTCATAAATGTTAATTTGAAGCTATAAATTATACAAATTCACCAGAGGAAAATAACGACACAAGAAAAACACAAGTTCAGTAGGAACAAAAAGTGATCTGAGTCATGGTGCTAGCTAATTGTCAAAAACAAGGCAAAAAAAGGTAAAAAAGAGTTCAAACAGATAATTCCGCAAAACTGGGGAGGAATGTTCTATCACACATATACACAACGATGACCCCATCTAAAAATAACCTAGAAGGACATTAGATTTAAGCTAAAGCTAGGTCTTGCAAGCTGTCTTCTCCAACTAACTGCCACGCAGGAGTGTTAAGGCACCCGAGTCAGGAATGAGGATTTCCAACAAGAACTGCAAGTCTCAGAGGACTGCCTTCTGACACCTGAAATGGGCTGGGGAGGGGAGCCAGGTACGGACAGATTCAAGTGACAGCAAGACAGGCAAATTATCCTAGTCATTTCCTTAATCAACAGGATGTGCTTCCTTAGGAATCAAAGGAATGTAGTGCTAATTGCTATATACTCACAGATCCAATCAAAGAAAATGGAAAGGTTTTTGACTGCAAGTTTGTCTGATATAGGCAGTTCTCTTCAGGCAATATACTTAGCCTACAGAAAGGCTTTGGCTGGATAATAGTTATGAATTATTACAATATAAACCATTGGCCTGCACTTTAGAGACTGAAATAGGGAGGAGGCTTTATGAGTGATTATTACTAAATGATGTTTTATCTGATAATGGAATCAGTTAGAATAATACAAACTACACATGGCTAATAAACAAATTTAAGTGCAATTGCAAATAGGAAATCATCATCAAGTAACTAATTTTTTCGCCAAAACCTCACAAGGATCTCTTTCTTTGCAGTGAAAATTATGGGGAACGGCTACTTGAGCTTATATGCAGGGTAAGGAGATGGCAGTGGTCTGATCACAGGAATCTCCTGAGCTGCAGCAAATGGATGCACAGTGAGGGCAGCAGCTGGAAGCCAGACACGCTGCGATGAGGAGCATGACTGCACATAGTGGGTAAGAAAGTTTGCCAGATGCTGTGCTCACTCAGGTAGCAGGATTCACTGCTTCCATCGAGAGATGCTCTAGCTCAAGTAGGTATAAGTGCAAGGATGCTACCGCCTGCGTTATGCAGAAGGTCAGGCTGGCAGATCTCCAGTGCCTTCCGACACCAGGACAGACACAACCTCAGGAGAGCTGCCATGAGTCGTACCAGAGAGAAACCAGAGCACGGGCACAGCAGTATTAGTAAGTGATTTTATAAATCTGCCTGATAATGGAACCAGCTTTCTTTGCCTGATTACGATCTGAAACGCTGGCTGTGATTTATGGTTTTTATATGATTCTCTTCCCCCAGGCTCCAGGTCACAGCGGTGGTGTTGCCACAATTTATGGTGCAGACTGCTCAGAGGGCTGGGGAGCATCCCTGGCAATGTCTTGTTCTGGGCTCCTGGCTCTCCTTGGTTTCGCTCTCCTTTCTGCAGTGGGGAGCATTGCTTGCCATTCTCTAAAACGGACACCTTTCATTTTATAAATGAGCTTAGCAAAAAAAAAAAAAAAAAGGAGAAGTTTTTGCATTTTTCTATTTTCCTACAAATCAGATTGGCACAGATCTCAGCTCCCATGTACATCAGAAATCGACAACTGTGAAGCACTTCATCCCAGGTTACTAGATCATGAGAGAGGATCCTGAGAACTACTCCTGTCCAACTTAAGTATCTATATCCTCTCCAAAACCCCTTGCAGCCAGAAAAGAAGCCCACCCCTCCAGACACATCCCTGCAACCCCCAAAAAGCAATTCAGCTGCATGTAACCTTCTCGTAGCTCCATGGCAAAAGTGGCAAAGGGCAGCAGGCAGCACCCATCCCTCACCTCCCCGAACAAGACGGCTCCGATAGATTCCACAGTGCAAATTCGCTCTGCAGGGAAATCAGCTCCAGGTTTGGTTTGTTTGGTTTTGATTTCGTTGTTTGGGCTTTTGTTTTGTTAAACATGCATTCTGAATTCTAATTATTTGCTTTCTTATTTGGGAATATTTTAGGCTCACATTTTCCAGCTTCTGTCTGCTACAACAAAGGCTGGAAACTATTTTCCCCTTTATTTTTAACTTTTTTTTTTTTTTTTAATAAAAGACGACATTGTCGCTTAATCATAATACTGAAGGAAACGAGGCTCTGAGAAACCACCAAACATGGCAAGACTCACGGCCACAGTGCTAGTAAAGGATCTGCTGCTGACCCCTCCTGCACCCGGCCCCCAGGACGAGCCCCGTGGGGCCACCAGCGTCTCCTCCAAGGCCCAGCCCCACCGTGGAGCAGGACACACACCTCAAGGCCTGTGCCACCAAGGCCCTTTTCTACCAAACCACCGCAGTTTTTCTGCTGCCCAGCCCGTGGCTTACAAGCCTGCCCGCAGGCTTTTGTTCAACCCTTCCTTTCCTAATCTTGAAGTCCTCCTTCTGGCGTGACCGCCTCCTCCACACCAGACAACTCCCTGTTTCAGAAGCAGGACGCCCATTTTTCTTGACCTGGACACAATGAGAGCTTTTTGGGGGGGGTACAATTAGAATCATCCAGTGATATTACCTGGGCCTATAGCTGTTAATGCTTGAAGTAGTTTTGGCTTGGCCCATTTAGTTTGGTGATAAGTTCATTTTATAATACAGTTGTCAGCAGCTGGCACCCACAACTGGGTGCTGAAAACAAAAACAACCCTTCAGATGCTTCTCATGACTTCATTTTGTCACTTAAAGCTCCTCCACACCAGGCACACTGCACGCGGGGAAAACCCATCCATCCTCTGCCTTGAGAGAGGATTAGACCCAGCCTTAAGGCCTCAGCTCTGCAAAGCACTTAAGCACCTGCTTAACTTTAAGCACATGCCTAAGTCTGTCCTCCTTTTCTTCCCCTTCAAGAAAAGCCCCGAAAGTACACAATTAGCCATGAACAGGTGCTTAAGTCCTATTAAAGTCAACAGTGCTTTCAAATGTCGACGGAATTTAAGAACATGCTTAAGTGTGTCGTTGAATGGGAGCCCTAATGCGAAAAGAAAGGGCTGGTTTTGTCACAGGCTTGGCAAAAGCCATCAGAACACACTCGCACTTCAGAGGATTTTCTTTGTCCGTGGCACTCTGCCTGCTCCGGTACTGAAGAATTTGTAAAGAATGTTCCTGCGTTACTCAATCCCTCTCACATTTATTGACCATATTTCCCATATTAATAATCCCCAGTGTAATTACGCTCCCCTCGCCTCCGCCGCCGTTCCAAAAATCTCAAACATTTGCTGAGTATCGCCGTGTCCCGGCATGGGACGAGGGGACGGGGAAGAATTAGGATTCAGAGGAGGCAACCAAGGTACATCGTGGTCTGAGGTCTGCACAACGCCATGGGGAGATTTAGGAGGAGTTGGGGAGACAGTGCCTCTGCCTCTAAACCTAAGGGGATCATCCTTCCCCTCCTTAAAGCCAAGTCACATAGGCTGATTTTCCTACGTGCATCTTTATCTCCACCTTTTTGCTGGGATTTCTGCATCGCCTTGTTTATTGGGCTGTCAAGTAATTCCTAAACACACACACATGGTCCAAGCCGCGGCTACCAGGGTGCTGTACCAGACAAGGTTGTGCTCAAGCACCATGCCCTGGTTTAAATCAATTGCTTTGGCTTGCAGTCAAGCAGCGTGTTACTTTTAGAAGCTGTACTGCTTGTTTTTAAGATGGTTTCACTTTGGCTCCAGCTACACGATTAAGCAGAGGAGCCCTTACCGATGGGGGAGTACTTTGTGTTCATCTCACAGTAGCCCATTATGAACCCCAGGCGTTACAGAAGATGTTGCCACAAGACATTTCTTTGGAGAAGAATCTGATCTTCTTTCCAGTCAAATGTGTCGTCTCCTGAAAAGCTACTGCACGGGTAAGAGTGGCTGCAATGTTATGTCAAAAGACCTATCTTCAGTCCTCTCCAGTGTTTTTGCATGGAGATATGTAAAATACTTGAGAAAACTGTTTTTTTTATATTACCGCCAGGAATATTCTATATAAAGAGATATTAAAACAAATTTTGACCAACCGGTGGTAGGTACGGTAACAGACTATAATGTACCCATTGTAAAGGATTCCCAGCGGAGACCGTGGAAATCTTACATTGATGGAGTCGCGCTGGACTGGAGATGCATTGAAAAACTTCCAAATGGTAAAATATTAGAAATACTATTTTGAAATATTTACCAGTTAAACACTAAAGTACTGTTACTGGCTGACCTTTTCACAGCAGTTGTTTCTGTTGTACTTTTGTAAAAGCAGCCAAGAGTTTAAGAAGAAAAAAAAAAAGACAAAAAAAGCTTATTTTCAGTCTAGCTACCACCCCTGACCTATGCAATAACATCATAATGGAAGAATAATCATTGTAAACAATACCCACGGGAGTTTGCTGGCTACAGCGAGGGACGAGTGCAGCCAACTTCAGTGCTTTTCTTTACTACATCATTGCATTTTTGTCTGCGTATGGATAAGAAGAAGGTTCCACTCAATGCCGGTTGATGGAAAGTGCTAATTGTTGACACATTAGCTAATTGTTATGATTGCTTCTTAACAGTTTGTGTCTAGGAGCCCAGATTTCATCCACCAAAGTGTGAAGATTCTTTATAGCAACAAGTGCTGTAAAAACATTCACACAATGAGGTCCTAATCTTGTGGATCTCTCAACCAAGTGACAGCCTGGCAAATGTGCTGTCAAAGTGCAGACACTCAGGAAAAAGAAGGAAAAAAACCTAACTCCCTCGTCCACCCCATATTTCAGACACATGTCATCTGTTGTTATCATTAATGATCTGTTTTTACAAATAGAGTACCACTATGGAAAACTGAGAGCAGGCCAATCAAAATAAACCCAGCAAAACCCATAATTGTCTACTGACAATCTGGGCTGCTTGGGATGTAAGATAATGTGGGTGGATCTAATGCATAAATGCATTACGTGCCATGCTCTGCAACTGCCCTGTTGACTCCAGGCTTTGCACAAACCGGGAAGGCTGGGCTAATCGCAGTTGTGCTCTCCTTAAATGTATGCACACTCAGGTGTTAAAAAAAAATGTGCAAATAAATCCTGGCACCGTGAAAGTCTGTGGCAAGGCTCCCATGGTTTAAATGGGAGCAAGAGTTCACCAAAGATGTTGCACTGGAAAAAAAAAAGTGTACGTATAGATATGTATTTAAAAACAAGAAGCAAAATGCCTACAGTGCTGAGCTAACACGGGACTCCCGTGTGGAAACTTGCTTCCACCAACACAGCTTTTCTGGCTCAAACAGCTCTCCCATTCATATATCAGCAAGGCTTGAAGAAAAAAAAAATAACAGCAATACTATCGTTTCCACCAGAATCACACCTTTTGGTCTTATTTTGGGGATCAAGACCCTGTTTTTGCACAAAGGCGGCCTTTGCCCTTACCAGGGGGCTCGTGGTGCTGTGCAGCAGCACTGCTTCTGCCCTGCTGGTGCTTTGCAGTGTGCTGGGGGAGATTGCTCAGCCCCCAGTGTGCTCCCCATCCTCGTGTATTAGTCTTCCACACGCAGGAGCTTCCACTGAACTCAGTTCAGTTACAAGCTTCAGGAGCAGAGATTTTTCTTCCATCCCACACTTCCTCAGAAATAACTTTTGTACACACAGGTCAAACTCTGGATGCAAAGCTTTTTGAAACGACAAAGCGGTGGCTCCAGGTACACTGAAAATGCATACTGAGCAAAAGTGTAAAACAAAACTTTACAGCAATGCCTAGTTTAACTGGAAGACCCTTTGGATGCTATGTTAATGTCACACCAAATTGTACAGAGCAAATATCTCCGTTCAGACCCAAGTTCCCTCTCAGCAGGTGCTCAAGGAGCTTGAAGTTCTAAGGTCTGCCTGGGTTTCACCTCATATAATTTTGTCCCATAAAATTCATTTTTACAGACTTACTGCGTTCCAATGTCAA
This sequence comes from Anser anser, assembly GCF_964211835.1. Classification (NCBI taxonomy): domain Eukaryota; kingdom Metazoa; phylum Chordata; class Aves; order Anseriformes; family Anatidae; genus Anser; species Anser anser. Next base: position 24,272,444 of record NC_139729.1, on the reverse strand, counting down.
ACGTGCGATATTGCCTATGTGCTCACTCGAGGGAGCGGGAATCGCTCCCTGGCCTGCCTGAGCCTCTTGAACTTTTTGGCCTGGCACCGAGCGAGCACGCAGGGCCACTTGTCTGCTTCCTCCATCCCTGGGGCACGGCGGCAGGAAGCAAGCTGGGAGCAGATTACGCCTTGGCCCGACTTTTCCCACTCGTTGGCGAGAGCTGCTGAGCAAGAATGGGGGCAGATGCATATTGCTGATAAAAGCCTTCAGCAAATTCCCATCCTCTCCCTGCGAGGAGGGAGCAGGAAGTGGCAGCAGGGCAATCGCAGCGCCGAGCCGCCCCCCGGAGCAGGGCTTGCGAGGCCTTGGGATGGCCGGGGATAAGGGTGCAAAATCTGAGCCTGTATTTAGACATCTTTCCTTTTACACCAAAGTGGTGAGCTGGTCCCCCACCCCAAGACCAGCGCGGCTGCTGCCGTGAAAGCTGCAAACACCGCGTGTGCACGCTGCCAACAGAAAATGAAAATTACCAATTCAGACTGGTAACAGGAGAAGCAAGAAGATTTTGAAGAATTATGTTTTGGAACAGAACCAGAAATTCGGAAGTTACAAAAATTAAATTGATCTGAACAATTTTATCAGTTCTAATAAAAAACATAGATGAGGTTTTCCGAGTAACCATAAAACCTATAATTTAGCACAGGAACCTGCAACTCCTGACTGCTCTTCATAAAGTTTGTGTTGCTGGCAAGCTGAAAGATTTCAGATTCCTACATTTTAAGTGAGAACCTTCTTCACTGAATACAAAAACATGCGGAGAGGAAAAAAAAAAAGATCAAAACAGACAAGTGATGCTGGCTTCAGAAAAAAAGACAACTGGGAAATGGTGCACTCACACTGGGGAAGTAGGTTTCTCTGTGTTGTTGTGGAAAAGGACCCGCGTGCCATGGGCACGCTTGTATATGCTCTTATAGAGGTGGAGAAGCAACCCTGACTTTCAGATCCAAGAAGAATAGCTCTACTTTAAGGCAAGGAAAAGCGCATTTTTGCAAATTTACATTTTGCAAACAACCAAAAAAAAAAAAAAGATGTAACCATCAGAGCAGAATGGGCCGAGTTTAGAAATAAGAGCCATGAACCCATAAAAGCCGAGCGTACCTGTGGCTGCTCTCCCACCCCAGTGCATCACACCATGCCTAGGTACTGGAGACACCTCCCCACGGACCGCAGCGCTGGGGACGTCGCCATCCCGTGCCTAGACGTGGCAGGGCAATCCAAGGACATCCTATCAATCTGCAGCTTGGATTGCCTGACTTTTGTTAGCTTGGTCATAGTTTTAACATGACTAAAATATAGACTTTCGTATGTTCATTCGAAACGTCCCGCAGATGCCAGCCACTGCTCTGGTTCAAGTGCTAAGGAAAACATCTCGGCGAGACCGCTGCTCCACGGGACGATTAACTCATGCAGCAGCCACGACACTATCTGGTTCAGGAACAACAAACAAGGTGAATGAGGTAAGGGAGGTCATTCTTCATAGCGATGGTCCCAGGAGAACGGGGGAATCCAAAAATAAGACATTTGTTGACTGGATGCCCTTGAGCTGGCAACCAGGCCGAGTTGGTCTCGGAGCCAGCGTCAGACATCAGCGCGGGCCTGCTGCTGCCAAGCAATCCGAGTAACGAGCGAGAGTTAGCAGGAGAGGGACGGTATGATTTAATAGATTAAGAAACAGGCCGGGAGCCAGTCGCTCCCGAGTTTTAATCCTGGCCCTGAGATGGGGTGGACCTGTACTTGGTACGTTTGAAATTTGTGCTTTTGGCCAGCAGCGGAGGTAAGGGCACACTCAGCGGGGGGCGATGCAGCTCTTCTCCTGCACGCGCTCCTGCTCCCTGCCGTCAGCACCACCGGCTGCAGCACGTCTTCCAGCATACACGGATACAGCCCAAACTGCCCCAAACCCAGTCTCACCCCTAGCATGCACGGATACGACCTGAGGAGCAAAGTCTGAATTTCAAATTTATTCTACAGCCCGGGGATCAGCGTCCCAAAGGCGAAAGCTCAGCTTCGGGAAGTTTAAGTTATTTAAGCTCTCTTGAGTTTAAGGCAGTTATTCCCACCTTGCGGCCTGGCTTGCTACCCTTGCTCCTTTCAAAACCTGCTCTTGCAACTCTTGCTCCTGACGTTGACAGCAGATGCTTCCTCCGGCCCTGGCCCAGGAGGTGGCAGTCCTGGGTGAACCTCTTTGGTTGTTCGGGGCTGGATGGTGCCATCAGGCAGGGAGGTGCCAGCTGACCACGCAGTTACACCGATCTGTAAAAAGCCATACTGGCAACTTGTGGAAGGCTGATAATTTCTCTAATTTGAATTTCTTGGCTCTTCTCTGAAACAAAGATCTGTAAAGGCTTTTGCTTCCTATTTCCTTAGAAACTTTTCTAAAAATGTTTTAAAAGATAAAATCCTCATAATTAATCACTAAAAAAGAATCGATTGATTTGCAGTATGACGATCTCAGCTCATGCTTATTTGGTAGATACAGAGATTTGGCAGACTGGTGACTTTTGAAGGTGACAGCGTCCTTAGAACTCCAGCACCTCCTCTCTCACTGTACCTGCCTGGCTTCTACGTTGTCAGCACTCAGAGTAACAGCCAACCCGTCTGAGGTTACAATGATCCCGCAACCTTGGAGGTGGGTTGAAAGGAAAAAAAACTCCAGCACCCTCTGCTGTCTGCACAGAACCTGCGCGGGGAGCCACCACCGCTGGCTTTGGACACTCACAACGCGCACGTCAGCATCTCGGGGAGCTGCGTCGTGCGGGCTGGGGAAAACAGAGCTGGAAGGGACTGCTCAGGGGACCTGTTGTAGATGTTCAGTTTGGGGTAAGGTGACAAGCTGCCTGGCAAGGTACAAAGGAAACCTAACAGTTTGTGCAGAGGTGGGCACGCTGATGGGCACCAACATCTCATCAGATCAATCCCACCTTGATCACCCAGGAGAATGAGAAGAGAAGACAAGCTTTGTCTTGAGTGCTGACAGGAGGCATGACAGCAGGTGGCTTCATCAGATGTTCTACATTTGATACAGCAGAGAAGGAAAACTTTGTTTGGACAGATTCTGCTCCTTGGCAGCCCGAGACAGGGAGAAACTCCAAGGAAGTTTCTGGAGAAGCGCTTTCTGCTATTAAATCTGGGCTCTGGAAGTATTGCTTCCACCTAACTCACTCCCAGGTCAGCCCAAGTTGCTAAATTTCAGGAGATAAATTTTTGTCATAACGCACTACCTATCTCCTGTCATCAACACGTGAGAAGAAATAAGACCTGCCAAAAAAAAATAATAATAATACTTTATGGAGACGTGACATTCAGCTCCTGTACAGTTCCTTTAGCACCTCAAAAACTCACAGGTACCTGGCTCGCTCTGGGAGCCCACACTAAGGAGATCCTCATATAAAATAAAAAGGATGAATTAATGTCTTCACTCAGGAGGCAGATGGAGATTTCTTTTCATAATCTGTGCTTGTGTCAGGGGTAAGAACCAGACTTTTTCACCAGCAGCTGCTCCAGTTATCTAAGAGATGTGGCTCAAACCTGCTCTTGGCATTCTGGCTGTTGGAGAGGGCTGTGAGTGCATTTCTTCGTCTTCCCTGATGTGGTTTTCTCTTGAAAGCTGTGTAATTAGTCAAACACAGAGATGCTCTTAAATATCATCTGTCAGAAAATAAGATCATCTGTTGGCCCCACAAGAGCACATGTGAAATCATAGTTAAAGAAAACTTGTACTTTTAAAAGAACTGAACTAATATCTTTGTTTATTCCATGCGTGCCAGCAGCAATTTAACTTCAGAAAGCAGTAATTTCAAGCAGCTCGAGCTGCCACGATTCACCATCGTGAATGATTTGGCCTCTCATAGCACACTGGGAAGTGGCATGAATGGCTTATTTTCCTGCTCCAATAAACTCTGACTCGTCATTTCACAGATTTTTCTTTGTTTCTTATTCATCCTCGACATAAAAATAATCTGAAGAATAAAAGGAAAAGACCTGAGCGGAACGATGATCTCAAAACTTGTTTAGCCGTCGGCATCTGTGCCGGAGCAGCCGCCCTCGCTTCCTGCCAGTCACCTGTCCTCTGTGTTTTTCCACGTCCGAGTGTGTTCCTGCAAGACGGAGCTTTATCTTTTTGACGACTACTCAAACATAACAGAATCCAAGCGCCAGATAAAATTGGAAGGCTCCGTTTTGGACAAGCTCTGAGCTCTCCTTTTTTTTTTTTTTTTTTTGTTTCAAAACAGAAGTGTGAAGAAAAAGAGACATCGTTTTTTCCAGGAAAGCGAAAATCAGTGCATCTCAACACCCAGTTAGCACAGCTGGGGTTTGACCCAACTCATTTTTTATGTGACCCAAGGAGGCAGCCAGCGAGGCTGCGCAGGGCCCAGCAAGGAGCTTCATCTCCAGCTGATTTTGAGTGCTGCTCCTGCAAGATTATTCAAAGATTGGGTTTTCTGTATGTCCAAAAACCTCAAGTGTGGTGATAAATAGACATCACCACGAACACCACTCTAATACTCTTCTACACACAGGGAAGATTTTCAGCTCTACATGACGAAAACTAGGATTTTGCTGCAGCAGCCCATGTAGCTGCACAGCTGCTTTCAGTACCATTCCCTTCTGTACCGGTCCCAAAATTATTTCCTGGAGGCAGCCACAAAGCAGGGCTGGTGCAAGACCTCTCGGCTGGCCTAAGCCACGGGAGGTACCTCTGAAAGGAGATTTACCTGCATTTCTACAGCTAACACATGCCACCATCCTGCAAGACGGGGCTGGAGCTTGCAACACCTTTGACACCACTTGCTCTTGTGAATCCCTCTGCAGATCAGCCTTTCATTTAAGAAAGGCTTGTCACTCATTGTACACCCATTTTGTTAGATTATTTTTTTTTTAGAATTCAACACCCAGAAGAGAGACTTTTGTGAAGTGTAAATACACCCCACTGCTGAGGTGGGCCGGACACAGCTCGGGGGGGATGAAGAACATCTTTGGGGACCCCGCAGTCTCCCCAGATCTCACCCAAGACCGATGACAAAGCTCCGCAGCCCAGCTGCTCCACGTCCTGGGACCAAACGGGAGGCTGCTTAACCTGAGCCCTGCCTCTGTGGCTTCAAAATAGGAAAATTACTGCGGCTCAGCCTTTCCCAAATGGAAGCGATTATGCCTTTGTTGCTACCGAGGGTGCTGGCTGGCAGGCAGCCCAGGCACCACAGGTAATGGCCACAACGGGAGGTGCCGCAGAGCCGATGGCATTTCGTGGCAGGGAGAACGGGGGCGAACGCGCAACCTGCGAGCCCAACACAAACAGCTCAGCGTAAACCCATTTGTCAGCGTGGCAAGTGACCTTTTCCCTTCACCTGTGATTAAAGAACCCGATCTGTTCATTAAGGCCAACAAACCAAATTAAGGTGGGATTCAAGCAGCTTTTGCCATCCCACTCGTTGAACTCATCTTATTAGAGCAGCCTGGGAAGTGGAAGGAGTAACGCGGGGCAGGTCAGGGCAAAGCAGCGCTAAATCTGTGTCTCTCGACCCGTTGTTAATCATCCATTCTCTCCCTGTAAATGAATTTGGAATGTGAAGCAAATCATACTAAAAGATTTCTCCTCCTGGCTGAATACTTCAGGAGCTTTAAGGAATTCAGCTGAGGAGCAGGGCTTCATTCAGGGCCGGTGATTAGTTCCACCGTGGAGTGCACTAGACAAGACAATGAGTGGACGGCGGACACAGTGATTCATAGATTACCCTGCCCGGAGTTGCAGGTGTTTTAGGAGCAAAATGAAAGGAAAGGAGGCTGGGCCGGTTCTCATACCGCCTTCCTGCTAAAGGATTAGCACGAGTGACTCAAAGTTATTAAAATCACTCTGGTAAATGTAAAAGTCGGAGGTTTTCCTCAAAATCGCACCCATCTTTCTCCCTCTCCCCCTCCCTTTCCCAGCAGAAGCAAGTATCCCGCGTCAGCGCCGCGCCAACAGCAACTCCCTTCAAGGGAAGGGGCCGGATCCTTGCCCGGTGTAAACAGGAAGAGTTTCCTGAAAACTTCACGCAGAAGAAAGGTCTGGGCCAAAAAAAAAAGAAAGGAGATTTAACCTAAGCACTGAAACCGCTCTCCTTCCCCAGCAATGGCTGCAAGTCCCAAAGCGCACGCAGTTACCTAGGACAGAGGTACCTGGCTGCAAGCCCCTTTTCCTTTCTCAGTACAAAGGATAAACGTCACAGCATAAAAGGGTTTTTGTGAAGCTGGAGGTAAGGGAGAGTGCATTACATCCCTCACCAAAGCCACGTCACCGACATACTTCTGAATTCGATGCTTAAAATGGGTATGCAAATCCCACATTTCATGCATCACGGCGTGTTTTACGCTTTGGCAAGAAATGAAAGTCACCTAAGGAGCAATTGCCATAATAGGGTGATGAGCACAATAGAAAGACGTTTACAGGGCTAAACATCATCGATGCGCCTGGTTTGGCAGAGTTTCCGTACAGCAAGGCGTGCAGTTCTCGTGTCAGCAGCGTGTTCGCCATGATCACGAAGCACACATCCAGAAGTGCAGCACTGTTCTCTGCTGTCCTGCAGGTGCTACCCAAAACAGGAATTAGGAAGTGTTAAAAAGCAATGTGTGAAGCGTGTACCATGACTAAGGCACTGCATTTCGCCAGGATTTTGACTTGTACAGATTCCAAGATGTTAAAAAAAAAAAAGCCTCCATTAATTTTTGTTGAATCTCAGAAGATGCACTAAACAGGGGATTATGAGCAATAGCGCATGATTCAATGACCCTGCCTGCATTTTTCACTTATAAAAAATATAAAATATAAATAAAATATAAAATAATATAATATAATAATATAATAAATATAATATAATATTTATTATATATTATATATATTTATTATAATATATACATTTATTATATAAATATAATAAAATATAAAATATTTTTTAAGTTTGTATTTGAAGGATGTGGTTTTTAAATTAGTTTTCCAGTTCTAAAATGTTCTGTACAGCAGCTTGATGTTGACTGCCATGCTCTCTGAAGTGGATTTCCACTCATGGTTATGGGCATAAGGCAAGCAGCCCTCAGCTTGCATTTCTTGCAGCCCAGGCAGCAAAAGCTGCGAATGGAGATCAAGCTAAGCTTGAGGGACCTGGAAGGAGACCAAAAGCTGGGGGAGATGCTGCATCCCCAGCCAGGGCTGAGCCTGGCACAGGGACGGAGACCACAGCTGCTCTCAGCCTGGGGCAGGAGAGCCCCGAGGGCTGCCCAGGCTCTACACCAGCCCTCTTCAGGGCTGGAAGCTGCTCCGAGGCAGGGGAGGAGGAGGAGGAGGAGGAGGAGGACATTCATTTAGCATGGAGAGAAAATTCATGCTTGCAGCCAGAAAGAGCTGTACTGTCCACATCGGGGCTGGAAAGGGCAGCGCTCCCCAGGGTGCCGCCTGCTCCCCAGCTTGCAGGGGAGAGAGGAGAGAGCGAGGGGGAGATGGTGTTCACGTGTGTTTCACCCCAACATAACGGTGTTTCAGTGGAGAGTTAAATAAAATTGGAAAACAGTCCTTAGAACCGCTGTCATCTGGGACAGAAGGCTCTACACTGTGCACAGCAGATGAGCTAATACTGCTGGAAAGAAAAGCATTAAAAATATGGAAGTGTGCGAGATCATTCAGTGCTGAAGTGAGTGCAGGCTGACCCAGGGTATTATTTATTTGCTGTACAGAGGACCCTTACACATCCAAGAAGTGCCAGCAGGGAGAGCATGGCCTGGCTAGCACTGCCATAACCTGCCTGCCCTCCTGTCCCGTCCCGGAGGGGAGCAGCCCCTTGCAGACCCCCAGCCCCTCCCCTGCCAGACCCCACAAAACCACTTGTTAGCGGTGTGCCATACCGCATTAAATTGAAATCTTTCACTGACTGGCTGGGAAAGGATAACAGCAGCATTTCGATGTGATCTTTAGTAATTAATATTTAACCTGCGATTTATTGGTCAGCTGATACTGCTTGAGATACAAAGTTCCAGGCAATGCACCAGCAAGATCTCCCACGTCCATACGTCTCTTAATTAAACACAGGTGAAAGGATATTTCTGCTAACCCTATCAATCTGTGGGACATTCGGGGCAGGAGCTGCGTGATAGCGATGCCGCTCTGCATCCAGACCAGATCCTGCAGACTTTCCCTCCTCCTTTGTGCCTTCCCCAGCTGGAAGGCACAGCTAGCCTTACCAAAGAGGTTGTCGTGTCTGCAGAAAAAGCCACCCACAAGCGCTGTTCTCACCTCAGGGGCTGTTTCCGTTTAAATTCGGCCTCTTTTTGGCACCCTCTGCCTGGGATCAGGCATCTTCTCCCCAGGCACCACTGCCCTGTTCCTCCAGGCTAATGCACACAGTCACCACAACCACACCACAACTCCATTGCCTATCCTGCACATAACAAGCCAAAAATAAAATAAAATAAAATAAATACAACCCGAGCAGGTAGGAGCGGCAGCAGGAACGTGGGACGTGGGCAGCTGCAGCTCCCGGCCCGGCACTCCCCAGCCTGCAAAATTTTTCCAGCGTGCCTGCAGCCCCCTTGTGGAATGAGGTTTCAAAAACTATGCCGAGGAGAGGCATTGTTTTAATTTAAGAGCACGGAGGGGTTATTTTTAGCTGCCGCAGGGCCGATCCTGCAGGTGCTGCAGGTCCCAGGGCAGCAGCCGCCAGCACCCCTCGGGGTTGCCTGGAGCCGCTGACCACCCAGGGCAGAGCCCACTCGACGTCGCATTCAAACAGCAGCAGTACACTCGTCTCGCTCCTCAATAATCTCCTGTCAAGGGGCTTCTGGTTGTTTTTGTTGTTTTGGCTTAGGCCAGGGCTGAGGACGGGGCTTGGCAGCGTTACTCCCAGCCCTGCGGTCCGCTCGGGATGCTGCGGCACCGAGGCGCTGCCCAGCGCCGTTTTCGCTTTCGCTATCTCACGCTCGTACCCGATAAAAGAAACTGCAAGAGATATCAAGCTGCTTCTGATTTCACTTTCTCTGAAGACGCCTCGGCACTTTCGAGGATGTCAGGCACTTGAGACATCCCGAGCGTGACACGAGCGGTGCGATCCCAGCTCCTGAAGCTGAGCCACGGGCTCGCCAGGCGCTTGGAGAGCAGCACAATTAGCGGCGTTCCTTCCCAACACCCCTTCTGCAGAGCACGTCAAGGAGAAAGCAGGGGGGAAAAAAAACCCACATTATTGCGTCTCTAATAAACTAAGAAACTTTTTTGACTTTCATGATGTACACATGGCCGTTAATTTCAATGTCAGATTATGATTTTTGGCTGAGCCAACAGTATGTATGTATGGATGGAAGCAAGCAAAACAAATGCATTTTGTATTCAAATTTATACAACTCCATACATTTTTATGCTGTTTATTTGAAAATTAATTTTGGCCTAGGCCTCAGAGACAGCAAATGTTGTCAAGATTTGAGGGCTACCTGAAAAGCCTTGGGGACAGCATTACCCTTATGCATAAGAAACAGCAAAATAAAATAAAAATAAATGAATTTCCAAATACGTCATGGCTAATCCCTTGAGCTGACCTACAAATGAATTATAGAGGGTTTGCTACAGGACTGAGTAGATCTTGTGATTTCACTGAGAGATTTATCTTATTTTCCAACTTATTTTCATATCTTATTTCCTTTTCTTTTAGAATTAGACTGTAAATAAAAGAGCTAAGACTGAATGAAGCTCCCTTTCACCGCACTCATATTGGATTGATAAATTAAAACGGTGAGATGAGTTTTGTATGACCCATCCTCGAGGATTTGGGAAATTTAGCCGATGCAAAACAAGGCATTAATTTGGAGAGGCCTAGCTACTTACAATGCTTAGTATTCTGACAATGATGAATGGCATCATTCCAAGCAAATGGTAATTTCACTTTTTGTGACAGTACTTTAGAGCAAAACCGACTTTCTTCACACAAAGAATTTGCAATCCTATTGAACAGAGGCTGTACCTGAATATCAGAAATCCTTCATTGTTTAAGTATCATCTGATATTCTTGATTGGCTCCAGACTGAAGGTTGCAGTTGAATTAGGGAGAACGGAGGTTAAGTCCTAACCTTGAAAGATTTAGCAGCCATTGAAACACTGCCTTTGGGCACTTATTGGCCTGTATTTATCAAAAAACTTTTCAATTCAATGAGGGGAGGGAGAAAACACAAAACTTGTCACATTCATCAAGTGAAGCCACTGGAAAGACATCTACAGAAGAACACCCAAAAAGCATAATCTTTCAGAAGAGCTGATAGAAATGGTAATTGGATGGGATGAAGAATAATACTTCTAAAGCAGGGGTATAGAGAATATAGCTAAAAAATCAAGGTCAGGAGAAGAGAATGTATCCTTTTCAACTTAATAAAACTTACATTTGCCTTTTGTATCGCAAAAAATATTCCAGGTACCATCACTAATTTATTTCTGCACAAACACTTCTGAGGGAAAACAGGATTACAGACAAACTGGGAGCACGTTTTCTTTTAGCATACGTGCAGCAAACATAAAAGCATTGTTAGCAGATACAATTAGGAAGAGAAAAAAAAAGAAAAAAACAAACTCCAGGACTTCCCTGTTATTTAGAAATGTGGCTCAGCCTTCAGAAACAGAGAGCATCTTTAAAAAAAGCATATCCCTAAGGCACTCGAGAGCCCTCCTCTATGATTGGCAAAGAGCACTGACATTGTCTCCCAAACAGGGAACAGAAATGATGAATCATAAAAACCTGATTGCACTTCTTCCTGCCTCCTCGCTAACAAGCTAATCAGAGGCGGCGAATCGAGTGTCATGTGCGAACGGATGAGCTGCGCGGGGATGCTATATTGTCCCGTTTTTATCTCGCACAAACAACACCTCTGGCCTGAACCCTGGCGGCTTTTGGCACATTTCTTCGGTTTTGTATCAGGGGTCCTATCCAGCTGCTGGAGAAGGGGAAATACTGAAGTGCTGCGTGGCTCTGCTCGGCGGAGCCGCGCGGATGCAGGTGTCTCCTTACTGACGAAGACTTCGGCTGAGGGGAAAAAAAATCTGCGAAAGGTCACTATCTGCAGGCACTGAGCCTCCAGCGGGCTCCCTAAACAGTTAACAGAAACAGCACCTACTACCAAAACGTAACTAAGCCATGAAAGCAGAGATGAAAGCGTTTGTTAATTTTCTATAGTCCAGGGAATTTGGTTATCGATGTCTATTAATCCAAGAAATGCAGCATTATATTTGTCAAGAGCTCCTTGGGATGCAGGGCTGGGGGAATAACCTGTGAGTTGTGCTGACATTTTCCTCACCTGGCCAGGTACCATGTTTTAGGGTGACAGGGCATTTGGCAACAGCACCGGTGTTCTGAGCAGATCAGTCAGTGCTCATCAGTGAGGATTTACCTTTTTCCAGGTATCAGAAAAGTCCCTTTTGCCAACCAGAACCACAGGTCATCTCTGTCTCCCAGACGTTACACGCAGAAGGGACAGGTCAGCACAGGTGCGCTGCCATGTTGAAAGCCACAAAGGACATTTGTGAGACAAAAATATCTAGAAGCAGCCTAAAATTTGGGGGTGAAACATATCTATTCTTCACCACCATGACATCAAGTGTTTATAGGGATGCCCTGCTGTGCCTAGGCATTTGGGGATGTATGGTATGTTTTACCATTAACTGCAATTTCCTTATTTTTATTGTTTTCTGTTACCGTTTTCCTTCATACAGATTAATTGCATGAACAGATTTATTATACATTTTTATTATACATTTCACTTCTTTCCCGATCACCCCATCCCAGCTTTCCAGCCACTGATCCCGGCCACGCCACCATGAGGACCCACCCTGGGGACACCAACCACCCTGCAGGAGCTGGGTACCTGTTTCAGCATTTACAATTCTGCACCCCGTGATGGAGGTCTGCAACCAGGGCTTTGCATTTTTCTCCAAAAACCCCTTTCAACCATCGTCCAACAAGTACCTGACTTTTCTTCCTTTACTCTCCTCCTCAGCACACAGGATTGCCGAATCACCCCAAGCCGATGGCCAGTCCCAAGTACTTTCCCACTTATTTTTTTTTCCCTGTCCCAGTTGGGTTGCAGATGTCTTTGGCCATGTTTAGCTCTGACACAAGCAGAACCAGCGTTGCCCCTGCTTGCACCTTGCTGGGTCTCCTCCCTTGTCTCGCCATCATAAAACCAAGTAGAAAGCCAGCAACTCAAGAGAAAAGTCAGAGATACTCCTGATACCCAGCCTCACGTAATTCCTACGTGGTCACAGACAACCTAAATGCACATAGACCTCAGTGCATCCGAAAGAGCCAAGGAAGGGCTTTTTGGGACACAGCCATAACCGTGGAGGCACGAGCTGGATGGCACCATCCCTGCAGCGATGGTGAGGCCAGAAAGGTTGCTGTGATGGCAACGAGAGAAAGAGGCAGCCATAAGATCAGTGCTTTTAGGTAAAATCTGACCGCAAGAACTAAATATGTTAGCTATTAAGAGATCTAAGCTCTCATACCCACAACAGGACAAATTCCCATCTTGCCTGCAATTATCCAGATCCCAATCTTGTATCCCACCTTCGCAGCCCTCAGAGCTGCCCTCTGAGGCCAGCGTGAGTTTTCACTGAGCACAAGTTGAGCAAACACCTCAGGATTTGGCCCTCTGGTGTTTAGCCACTGACCTTAGCTTAGAGCCTACTTTCCCCCAAACACCCTAAAAAAAAAGCGTAAGTTCTGTCTTTCCGGCAGCGAGCTCCTGGAAAGCAAAGCCAACAGGTCATTATTTGTGGCAGCGGTGGCATGTGTGTGAATTTCAAAAAAAAAAAAAAAAAAAGAGAAAAAGACTTTTGTGGGAAATCACCGAATTAATTGCCACCCCGCATAAAAAGGGTATATTCTGCCGTGATTTCCGCACGCTTCTCTGCATTTATTTATCTGCCTCCTGCCACCTGTTCGCCGCTGGCTCCCCCGGCCGCATACCGAGGCATCCCTGGGGGGCGACCACGGACATTCCTGGGGACCATCTGCTTATCCACAGCCCCCGGACCCCCGTCGCCATCCCCGCACCGTACCCACCCTCGTCGCGGGGCATTGTGCGCTAACGACCATTATTTAATTAACAGATGAAGAAGCCCTGAGAGAGCCGCGCTGGCAGATTTTGAACTTGATCTTCTCTCATTTGCTGTCATGCAAGACCAGATAAATGACAAGTATTTCGAGAGCCTGCAAAGGCCCTTTAGAACAGCTGCACAGGCTTCACCCCTTCTTTGCAGCAGGTTTCTCACTTAAGAAAAAAACACGCTTCATTACATCGCCTCTTACTCGAGCTGCAAGGGTCTATTCAAGGAAGATAAGCCTCTTAGAAATGAAGTAGCGTTGAATTTAGGTTTTGAGTGACGGGAGGAAGGTTTATCCATTCAGCAGACAATACTGCTTTCTCTGCATTAATCTAGGAGGCGGACAATGATCTGTTTTTTAGGCCGCATCTCATCTCTTTCCCACAGCAGAAGGTGATTAGAGTTAGGAAGCAGGGACTGAGAAAGAAAGGCGAGCGCTATCTCCCCGGCCCTCCTGTTTCCTGCGCGGGCAGGAGGGAAGTTCTCGGCCAAGGGCATCAATCAGGGGCCGGCCGGCAGGACGTGCCGGCTGAGCGCGCCGCCCGCGGGCTGGCAGGTGAGGGCACCCCCAGCACCCACGGGGCTCCCATCCCACGGGAAGGGAGGTGAAGGAACCCACTGGAAGCCCAACACAACACGGGGCACTTTCTGCTCCCCCCCAAACCTGCCTCCATCTCCCCTTTCCCCCTCCCGGGAGCCGTTTCAGCCACGTCTCTGGCGGGTGAGGTTGGCTACCAGGAGCCACGTGGGCACAACCTGCCCAAAAGCACGGGTAGTTTTTGTGTTTGGTTCCAAAATCTGTCTCCAGCTGGCAGGCTGGAAGGCTTTCAGGCACTTCAGCTTTACCAGCACACACGTGTAGGCATGAACAGACGAGGCAGCCAGAGGCAAACGTGCCAAAGTGTGAATAAACGCACCATAGCTCCTGCTGACACACTGGACCGAAAACCAAGCTTTCCAAGCGGAGGTATTGAGCTATCCACACGCACATCCTCCTGCACGTAACACAACCAGAAGCCTCAACAGTTTAATAAGAGTAATCATAATAATGCCTACATCCATCCCCCTGGCCCACGTGTGAAGACAGAGACCAGCACTCCCCTCTGCAGCTCAGCTGGTGTAAAGTGGTAGGATTTATTAAATATATATATATATATGCAAAAAAAATGAGTATGCTTTTCCCTACGTTTTCATCCTCCAGTGTTAAGATTTAACCCCAGCTCCCGCACACTCACGAAGAGCTTTATGAGGCTCCGTGTTGACACCAGCAGAGGCTGTGCCCATACCCGCAGACACCACCACCACCAGCACCCAAAAACCAGGGCACCCGCGGGGCATCGGGGCCAGCCCAGGAGGCCCCGGGCGCTGCCTGGAGCCCAGCCAGCAAACCCCAGTCGGCAGAGGCTGAGCAGACAAAAAAAACCTTCCTAGAAGCATTTCTGCTATTTTATGCAATGCCCTGCGGACTCTATTTTTAAACAAGCAAATCCTCTGTGACACGCATATTTTCTGCATCACAAGGACTTCGCTCCGTCCCAGCGCGAAGCAGCAAAAGGGAATCCCTTTCCATTGCCAGGATGCTCAGCGTGACTTCAGGGGGCAAGACAGCAACCTCCCCTCGGGTTAGCGACAGCCCGTGGATGAAACCGAGCCATGCTGCAAGCCTCCCCCAAACGAGGGAGCCTCCTGACAGATTTTCTCTTCACCCCCGCGTGCTAAGCCTGTGTAACCACAGGTCGGTGAGGGGCTTTGTGTTATTCTTATCTCCGTCCCGCAAAATTCCCTTAAAACGCTGCGCCTGTCGGGGCACAGCTGGAGAGCCAGCCCCAACCAGCCCCGTGTCACGGCTCTGCTGTCCCCCAGCAGCCGCCCAGGTGGGAAGAGGCTCGCACAGACATCACTTTTGCTCACCAGCACCATCCGGCCAGCCCAGCCTCCCCCCCCACACAGACCCCAGTTGTCTCCTTTCCTCCCCCCAGCACCTCCCCTCTTTTTTTTCTTTTTTTTTTTTTTTTTTTTTTTGCATTAAGGGGACTTAATTGCTTCATTTCAGATGTTATGTTTAACCTCAGGAAATGGTACTATAGACATGGCAAACAACTTTCTGGTTGTTTCCAATCAGTACCATATTATAAAGTACAGCCAGTTAAGAATCCTATTCATTTTCTTGCCCTGTCATCTTGATCTTATTTGAATGTCTGGGGAGCAGGAGGTGCTCGCTCGGCCCTGCCTTTCAGGAGTGGGGGCAGGAGCGTCTGGGCAATGTGTTGGAGACACTGAAAGTTTTCATTTTGACTCCTTAATGAGAGCGACCTTTGCCACGGGCTGATGAGTTCCATACCTGTCCTGGTGTGCTTTCTGCAAACATTTGACACTGCTCACAGGTTTGACGGGGATATGACTAATGAAGTCTTGGTATAAAAATAATGGGCTGCAATTGCGAGTCATTTGTGTGAAACCAAACTCCTTAAAAACTTGTCTCTGCTCACTTTCTGTTTTCTAAATGAGTCAATAATACGAATCAGATGGCTTGAAGGAATAGACCCCCAAATATTTCCTCTCTCCCTTCTATAAATTAGCTGCCATTTTGTGCAATTTTTGTTGCCTCCAGGCACGGTTTAAATTGGACTGTAGTTACTAAATTGCTGGAGCTATTGCAAAATGTGTAGGCTAATACATAATACCTTGTTTTTGTTAAATGTATAGTAACAGCTCTTCTTGTGAGGTCAAGAGGCCCAGGCTGCTACTACTTAGAATGCATAACAATTTTATGTAAAGTAAAGGGGAGGCAGGCAGGAGCGCACATTTCTGCTGCAAGTTTTAAATAATCAAAAAAAAAAAGCATTGTTTTTACCAGTTTCTTTTAATCTGCTGCAAGAGCAGGGCGATGCCTGCTGCACCGCGGGACTCGCACGTGAAGGAAGGCCATTGGGGAGGTACATCGCAGTGGCTCATCCTCCACCATCAGAAGGTTAAATTCTTTATAACTGACTGTGCACACTGTGAATTTAGCCACCCAGGTTGTCAGTTTGGCATATATAAAACATCACAGTGACAACAGCAACTAGAAACACGTGAACTGTACTATATTCAACTGTACTATATTCACAGCACAAATAGACATGCCACCAACTCTTCTGATTTTAGCATCAGTGCTGGTTATCTGTGTGCTTTTTTTTAAGCTTCAGCTCTTGGAGTCACATGAATAAGTGAGTTAAAATTACTTAAAATTCCCATAATTAGTAGAAGAACAAGCTCAAGGCAGAACACCACCTGAAATTCCCTTCCAAGCTACATCAGGAATTCAAACCCTTGAAGAAAACCCAAAAGAAGCCCACGTGCTTCAACTTTCATACTTCTGAGGCACCTGATTTGTGATTTTTGATTGCCAAAACTTGGAAAACCTGTTACAATGGTTACGAAAACCTCCACCATAAACCATTCTGACTGCTTTTAATCCAGTCTGACCACTGTTTGATGACAACAGGTCCATACAGCTCCTAACTTTCCCTAATATCTATATATTTTTCCACAAATTAATTTAAATCCTTCCTGAAAAAACATTCCACTAGATATAGTGGATGGAAAATAAGTACATGATGGAGGTGTAGTCACGCATTTCAGTGCTCTGGTGGAAAACCTTTCACAGGGTCTGGTGCGAGGGCCCATGTGGAAGAGAAGGGGCTGCAGTCGCAGGGACTCCCAGCCACCGCCGGTAGTTTTGTTTGATGTCGAAACACACAATCAGGTTATTTTATATAGGACACTATTTTATCCACATTTGGATAGGCAATTGAAAGGCAAAGGTCAACATTTTTCCTTCGGTTCAGGGATGTATATACCACACAAGTACAAACACACATTGTGCTCAAGAGCGCGCGCATGTACGTGCGCAAGGTTTATGAATGCATGGAAGAAATCTCTGTGCAGGGCGCAGACATTTCCCATTGCAACCCGTGAGCAGTCTCATTATACCAAAACTCACTTGCACCCAAAATGCACAGAGTTAGATGTGTAAACTTTTGCAGGACCAGGGCCCAAGTACACACTGGGCTCCAGGTTTGGACACGCCGCTCTGCGTCACGAGGACGAACGTAAAACTTGGTAGGACTAAATATAGACAGTATAGGAGAGATTTTGTTTTGTTTTGTTTAGCAGCTCCCCTGTGACCCAACAGAAGTTACGAAATGAAATGTGTGTAATGGAGCGCTCATTCACTGCTTATTGATGTTGCCTCGCCCTTGGGCATATTTGCAAAATTTCCTTCTACATAATAAAAAATGGCACGTCACTTAGAGCAGCCAGCGGTATTGTGGGCTGGCACTAGTCAAACACAGAGCTATTATCTGTTAAACACATGCTGCTCCTTCAGTACAAAGGCATTCCTGGACTCAGATAAAGGTGATATTCTTCTAAGCCGAATCTCAGCGAGGATGGCACAATGTTGTGTTGGCCGTGTTGCCCAGAGATAGGACACTTTGTGGAAAGTTTGCTCACAACACAAGCCTACCCTCTTAAATGGACTCACAGCTACTCTTGTAAGAGACGCATGTCCCGTTTCATCTTCTTTTTTCCTGCACAAACAAACAAATCTCCCACCACCACCAATCCCTTGCTTCCAGCACCAAGCAGCTGCCATCCCCAGGAGCACACAAGATCCTCCCGCATGCAGCTCAGCAGCAAGAGACCAGAAGCCACAGAGCCCCCCTTTTGCTGCCTTCATTCAAGGATTCACTAAAGGCACATTAGCCAGGCCAAGGAGCTTTGTCCCTGCCCTCCTGCATCCCACACGGACCCAGACAAGCCTTGGCAGAAGAGGACACAGGACATCACATCTGCTCTGAGCGGCACCAAGCCCACCTCCAGGTGGAAAGGGGACCCCATTAGGTGGTGAACACCCCTTTGAGTGCCAGCATTACAAAAAAAATAATCATAAATCCCAGCATTCATCTTTCTAAAGCTGCCAATTTCTGCATCAGGAGAGCATCTCACCC
This sequence comes from Anser anser, assembly GCF_964211835.1. Lineage (NCBI taxonomy): Eukaryota > Metazoa > Chordata > Aves > Anseriformes > Anatidae > Anser > Anser anser. The sequence continues at coordinate 24,254,306 of NC_139729.1, read as the reverse complement.
AGCGTTAGGTGATGCACATCTCCCAAGGGGGTCACCCAGCCTCCCTCTGCAGTCAGCAGAAGACAACACATCGGGCACCTCAGCCCGGCCAGATGGGCTCACTGTGGTCTTCTGGCTATCACCCACCTTTGGCTTCATGGCTTTGACTGGGTACCCAACACACAAATCTCAATACAGCCAAGCTGCATCTCATCTTGTATGGCAGCCTTTGGAAGTTATCTCATACTCACCTATTTCAAAGCCTCTTGTTTTCCTTTAAGATATTCAGTATCAGCAGAGAGATGGTCCTTGGCTAAAGAGTCCAGCTCTCTACGGTATTTTCTACTCTATAAACTCCATCTCTGTTTTTGCTGGCTCAGGCTCACTTATAGGTAACCATGCACACATTTTTTCGCTCCCTGTGAACCACAGTGCACATTGTAGCTAGACCTAATTTGCAGTTTGGGTACAAACGGGTAATTAGAGATCCACTCCTTCCAACATTTGTGCCAGCAGTCTCAAGCTGGTACTGAATTCCTAGGTTAAAATTGCACCTTACGCCCCGACACCAGCTCTGAAAAGGCTGGCCCCAGGACATTGAACATTACATAAATATATATGCAGCCAGGAAGAAAATGGTGCTAGCCAGCCAGGATTCCTTTTAATATATCTCCTTAATTCAAGAGGCCCATTATACGTAGTGTTCTGGATGGGAAAAGGAAGACTTGTACCCACTTTGGGGGGGTGGTTTATGGTTTAGCCACCGGCTTTCCTTTCTGCTCACACAAGGGCTAATTCATAGGTTAAGTGGAGGATTATAGATGATAGAAATGCAGCAGCCCTTTCCCTTTCCTCCCTATGCTTTTCATGTAAAGAGAAAGAAGGCTTCTCTCATCCCTTCTGCAAGAGCGTCGACATTTCCATAGCCCTGTGAGAGGACCTGCCATTTCTGTCACTCCACTACCCCTTGTCCCTTTGTCCCGACAGCATCTTATTTCAGCCCGGAGAAGAATAAATTCACAGCTTCAGAAGATAAGTCCAGATTTCCTAGGAAATGCTTCTGGAAGAAAAGCCCGGGCCGTGACCATGCGCAGGACAACGCGAGCTCAGTCCTGCTTTCACTCCTCTGTAAGAGTTTTGCCACCGACTTTAATAGAAGGAAAATCAGCTCTTTGCCAGATGTCTCTTTTGAAACAGCATCTCAAATGCACCTGTGAAGTCACTAGGCAGCTTCAGGCACATTTTGTCAGCAGGAACAAGATGACAGCGTGGAAATTCAAGCCCTGGCCAAACACCAGCCTGCCTCCCGGCACCCAGCGGCCCTGCTCTGTCATAACAGCCGCTCGTCCTTGCCTGGCAAAGCCATAGCTAAATAGCAAGCGAGGGCTTAGAGAAATTAAGCAAATTGGTACAAATTAAGGGACGAAGGCTGCGAAGCCTCACGCGACGGGCAGGCAGCCCCATAGGGCTGCTCGTGACCCAAAGACACCGCCTGGCGCCTCTGCGAAATTGCAGCCGTGGGTTTGCTGACAAGAAACCCCAGTGGGTTTTTGTCGCTCTGAAAACACAGCAAAAGCTGCAGGCAGGTCCATTATGCGTTGTTGTGTACATTGCATCTCGGGGACAACGTATATTTGCTGCCCATCACTGCTTTTTCCATAGTAAGCGGTCGTGTTGTTGAGCACAACAGTAAATAAAGCTCTGATAAAACTCATGCAACTTTTTTTTTGCTGGCATGAAATTTAAGGCTTCCCCTAGCATTCCAGTAACTTAAACACTTTCCTTTGATAGCTTCCCTTTTGTTTGTTTCAATTTTGTTTGTTTTAAAGAAATACTTGGAATTTCAGCGCAGGACCTGCCAGCCGCCTTTTTTCTCAGCTCCTCCCTGTTAAAAAACCTTGAATCCTTTTTGAGTGCACAACAGAGACATTTGCTGCGTTCCCAGAGGGAAAGAGGAAACGGGGGAAAAAATGAATTTGAGAAATGTATTTTTTGTGTGGGATACATGCACATTCCACACTTGTTCTGGGTAAGACGGATGGGAATCCTACATAAAAGACGCTCTTTGGGTTTTGATGAGTGAAATGGGGAACCAAAAAAAAAGTCCTTTCATGAAAAAAAAAATAGTTTAGGATCATCTATACATGTTTTTCATGCGTTTTCTGTGGAAACCTTTCCAGAGCTCACAGTTTCCACCTTAGGTACATTTTCCCTAGTTAATTAAACCCTCTTTCCCCACATGACAAATGGGCCCTTCTCAGGAAAGGGCACGACTGCCGGCGCGGGTGAAGTCAAAGAGGGCATTCTTGTGATCGGACGTGAAATACGGACTTAGAAAACGCAGAGGTTTTGAACGTAAAGGGTGAATAACGTCCTGCATCCTCAGGGCAAAGATAATTTATGCATCCTTTGCCTAAGTGAGTTTTCTCTATCTGTTTATTTTGGTTTTAAGAAGTCTATTTATCTGGTTGGGTGTATTTTTAAAAATGTACTTCCCACGGCCCTCCTCTCCTGTGTAGTGCTCACATGTTTCCCAAGCCAAACTCGCTAGAAATATTGCCTCGATGATATGTGAGCTTTCAGACGTGGCGTGCTTTTGCACACAAGTGGGGAAAGCACAGGACGAGCCTGGGGCTGGTGCCCCCAGCCCCCACCCCAGGAGCGCCCTTGCCAAGTGCCAACGTGCAGGATCCCAAAATACTGGATTATGAGAGCAGGGACCTAAAAAACGTGAGGTATTTTAAAGAGATACTAGGCTTTGTGCTCCAAACCACGTTTTCAAGCACTGCTTCTCAGCTATTAGCTTTTTCATGTTAGCTTAAACATGAAACTAGTACAAGCACACACGAAAACACCAAAACAAACCTATTTTTGCTGTAGGCCAAGTAACTTCTAAACACGACCTTGGCTTGCATGGGCTCTGAGGGCACTTCCATCAGTAAAGGAACAAAAATTGTTTCACAACCCAGCAGAACCAGCAACCAACCCGTGGTCTTGGTCAAGGCTCCCTGTCTCTGTTTCCCTGTTTTGCAAAATAAGGCCATTAAAATGAAGTTTTCTAAAGCACAGTGGAAAGATCAGTACCAGCTAGCGTTAGAAATACTACCTATGTAGTGAGTAATTACTAAATTCTGCAGATTCTGTTGGGAAAAAAGAAAATCCTTTAATTTTTTACCAGACACTACACTGTCTATTAAAGAGTCTGGTCCACGTTTCAATAATAAAGCTTTTCCTTACTAATTCAGATCTTGCTGCTACTGGACTTATAGAGTCTCCCTGTGGATCAGGTGCATGTACCTTGCGGGTGTGCTTTCCTTGTCAGGTGCCGATGGGTGGAAAGCAGCTGCTTAGAGAAAATCTGTCCATGTACTGCAGTTTAAAATGAAAAACAGAACAATTTTTAGAAACAAGGGTCTATGCGTGGCTGTGCCACTCTGTTCCTCCAGCTCCACGAAGACACGATGAACCTGCACGGAGAGGGAATACAGCAAGTGGCCACGATCAAAGCTGAGACACATTATTCATTTGTGTTTTAGCCAAAAAAATCCAAATTCATGGTGCAACATGTGAGAAAGTGGAGTAGAAGCATGCACTATGGAAACAGCAAAGCATTCTGTCCCATCCTATTTTCTGTACATATTTAAATCAGTTTCCAGCACATGGCTCCACCACACTGCCTGTAGCATGCACACTACCCCTCCCACAAAACGCAGCCTTCCCAAGGGACCCCTGCATCTCTCTTTCGATGGCCAGCTTTGTTCTCCAGAGGGGAATCACCGCCCTACTTGCTCCTTATCCTAAAGCCATCCCAAAACAACCTCACCTCCATCACCTGCCTGGAGCTGCCCCAGCCAGCGACACCCACCGCTCTCCAGATGGGATGCTACCTTCACCGATCTGACAATGATCACTTACAGAGTATTAGGGGAAAAAAACACACCCCAAAATCATGCCTAAAGCCAGTAACGGGCCTGGCAGATACGTAGCTGTTTTCTGCCATGCCGCAGGGCCAGCAAAGCGGCGGCAGAAGCAGGACCCTCCTCCGCAGTCCTTCCTCACGTGGCAGAGGGACTGCGTGCATCAGTTGGCAACTCCTCCTGCAGCCTAGGAGCTGCAGGATCGGGCCCTTAATTGCTTAAAAAAATGCACTACCCACCAATAGTTACCTAATTTAGCAGAATATATTACCTCTCTGCTTCATAAATCTTAATTAAAGCTGTTAGTTTTCCTATTATATGATCAAGAAATGCCCCATTAAAGTTAAGCAGTTTCTCCAAGTAATTATATACATTATGCGGTGTGAGCGTAAAGATGCATATAACATTCCACTCCTCATTATTTTGCATACCCTGAAAAGCACTATCTATTAAATAAAAAACTTGCAGAATTTCATTAATGCACAATTTTTTAATCTCCCAAAAGTCAAAGCTGTCCCACAGGAGCCTATATACTCAGTGTTGGCTCCTTATAATACAATTTAATGCTCACAAACACAACTAAAGTATTTAAGCATTTACAGAGGTTGTCATAAGTGCTTTTCTTATTTTTGATCAAATTCAAGTCTACACTTAATACAGTTAACTGTAGTTATTTAATTTCAAAACTCAAGAATCCAACCTCAAAAATTTATAACAATATAAATTTAGTTACATTGATATAGGATATGTATGCTACTGGGAAACCATTTTTCAGTAAGAAGTGTAGAACTCTAAGATCTAACAGGAGTTATTTTTAAAAGTAAGCATTATTTCAAATAAACGTTGTCAGATTTCAAATAATATTTTCCTATTCGTCTGCAAAATGATTTTATAATTTTTAGGAGTATGTTTCAAGCCAGTGCTAAATGCTACCAAAAACTAAATATATTTTAATTATGCTTTCCTTTTTGATGAGAATTTCATGTAAATACAGAACAAATATTAAACTGAGACATTGCAAATATCTTAAATATATTATTAACCAAAGCACTTCATTTCCTAGCAACTGGCTAGAGAGAATGAAATTTCAAAAATTATTCTTAGTTCCCCTAAGACACTGAATTTATTGCCTGACCACATTAACAATTAAAAGGTATATGCAAGATGTAAGATTTTAAAATATAATGGAAGGAGCTTAACATCTGCTCATATAAGGCAAGGAACCAATTCCTGCCCTTGAAAGTAACCTAATCAGCCTTGCAAGAATGTAATATTTTACTTTTAAGCAAAATATTATTCTCCAAAAAACTGCAGAGTTGATCAGGCACATAAAAAAAAGGAGGAAAAAGAAAAGCAAAGAGAGCCGCAGCCTCAGCTGATGCTGATAATTTTTGATCCAATGCAGTTTCCTATCATCTCTCAGAGCTGACAGTACATTATTAATTGAAACATTGGGGCTGAACTATGTCCTCTTCTGTAGTGATCGTAATATAATTACATCCCATAGGCAGAAATAGTATTTCCACCTCTGCCCTGAAAAAGTAACCTACAAACTAGCTTAAAAACGTGTGAAATCAAACAGTACACAGCCACTCTTTGTGGTGTCAGTACCGGGGGTTCCACAAACCAGGATGCATATTCTGAGGAAACAGATACAGCAAAATATCAAACAGATGATTTTATGTAACGCGTTACGAAAGCATCTTGGATGACTTGATTTCAGTTTATCTGGCTGGGTTTGTTGTATTTTTTCCCTGTTTTTAATTTCTGCACAGATGAAGCTGTATAAATAACAGTATTTCCTGGAATCCCTGAAACGTCAAACCAAACATATTTTCTAATATTAAATGATTGCATTCCATTATATCATTACCACTTAGAATAGGCTATAAATCCATTGACTGAAGAGTTTAATAGCAATGCCTGATCTTTTATATACCATACTTTCACTAATAGAAAATCGGCCTCTTCTGAAACATTAGCACGTTACCCTCTCTAGTAAAGCATATCAAATCGCATTAGGGAAAAAGTTGCCAAGTCAAATGGAAGTTTGGTGCCAGCTTTTTTTTTCCCCCCCTCCTCTTTCTTTCTCTCGAGAGGCAGAGAGAGAGAGAGTGCAGAAGAGGGGGGATTAAGTTTCTTACTAAACTTGTGGCAATGAACATAAAATATAATAATAATCCTTTAACATTCCTATCGTGATTTCGGTCCTAGCACTTAAGCCAGCTGAGGACTGAAGGAGTTAATGCTTTAAAGCATGCAATAATTCAGAGATATACATTGCATGATTTTCTATATATATACACACACTTTTTTTTTTCCCTTCAAGATAGCCTCTGGAGCAGACAGATCAGCTTTGCAAAAAGAAGCAGGGAAAAAAAATGGGGGACTCTACAACCAATCAAACCAAATGCCAGAGCAGAGGGCAAAGGGATATGGAAACTGAGAAGATAGACTTCCAAGTCCTTTCCTGAAAGTGCTTGGATTTTGAGGAGAGTCCAACATCGGCTGACAAAAGTGTCTTTGTGCTGCGACACTGGGGAGAGCGGAGGAGAGCTCGGGAAACCTAATGAAAACAGGGCAAGCCTTGTACATTAGACCCCATGGAGAACTTTGAATCATGCGAGCTGCAGACAAGCACCGCGTATGTAATGCCAAATTAAAGCCCACCAAACACGGGCAGCGTGCACAGCGCTGGGCACTCGCAGCGCACCCCTGGGTCCCGCTCCCCCAGGGGAAATCGGGCCTCCTTCACACACTGAGAACAACAAAAAACCACCTTTAAAACGCTTCTTCTGCTATCTGCTCAAACGCTAGGAGCACGAACATGCCAGCAAGGAGTGCGCAGCTTCCATTGCATCGTCCCGGTGTGGGGCTGAGATGTCACCTCCGCGCCCACCCCACGTCCCTGGTCTGACTGGCTTTCCGGCACTATTTGGTGAAAGGCAGGGTCTCTCTTCGTGCCTTTGGAGACAAATCCAGCCTCATGCTGCTCTTCGAGGTGCTTGCCGTCTGCCCCCTGCACACTAGTCATTTCCCACTGGTCCCAGTACAACACCTCCATCTCTCAAACCAGGTAGGGGCTCACACCTCCTGGCCTCAAACCTCGGCGCCCCGCAGCCTGCCCTCCCAGCTCCCTTTCTGTGCTACCCATTCATCCAAAGATTTTTCCCTTAAAAAAAAAAGTGGTAAAAAACTGCTTTTAAATAATCTAAGCATTGCCCAGTACACCTTTGCCAGGGGAAGCTCAACATGCCTCGTGCAGCCCCTGTCACTGCCATGTGCTAAATGGGATTGGAAAACAGCAAGCTAGTTTCTTAACTGGTGTAAAATAGCAGCACTCCTTAATGGCCAACAAAGCCAAACTTGCAGGAGTGCAGGATTTGGGCCTGTTAAACCCAGGAGGTTGGAGAACTCCTGCCCAGGGTCACCCCACCACCACCCTTTAATCAGTTTGGCTGTGTTTTGTGTAAAACCCAAGAAGTTCCCAAATGCCAGGTGTGGTTTTTTGTTTAGTTTGGGGTTTTTTCATTTGCTTGGGTTTTGTTTATTTGTTTTTTTCCTTCTCCAACTTTTTGGCCTGTTTGGATGAAATGAGTGGCTTGGGGAAGGGAGAGAAAAAGAAGGGACAAAAACAAGGCAAGATTTTGACGTAGTTAGAAAAGACCAGCCACTTCTTAGCTCTGAATTACAAGCACGAAAAGAAAATCCCCTATATTTAAAGTAACACTTGAAAAAGTGACCACGCTGTCGCCTCAGCAGCGCCTGAGCCAACTTCTCTCAGTTACCTCCAGTCGAACAACACTGACCGCAGCAAGGTCATGCTCTTGCAGGCGACCTCCGCTGGCCAAACCCAAGTGGCTGCACCCAGCGGAAAGCCGGGGCAGCCTCCAGCTCTGGTGGGATTGCCCTGGATTTACACCAGTGTCACTAAGGGAAACGTCTGGCCCAGTAATTCCTTAAATACACAAGTTTTTGCCTGCCCTTCCACCAACTGTGAAACCTCAGTGAAGCCAGTCACGAAGACTGCAGCTCACTACAGCTCTTGGTGCTTTATGTCAGATATTTTCTGTTGCACATTGCTGGTAAAAAATCGCCCTTCATCTATACTACTGCAACTGCACTGGAGGCTCCCCCAGTTTTTCTCTGCACAGGTGGACCCACAGTCAGAAAACTCTAGGTCTCTCCGAGTCCTGTAAGAACAAACCTTATTATTACTACTAAATTTAGTCACTTTTCCATGCCTTGCCTCTTCCTTCATTACCTGTTGACCCCTCCCTCTGGAGGGTCTGCTCTTCTCCGCTACTTCGAGTCCCTTTTCTCTCATTTAACCATAATAGCAAACCAAATTCCAGTTCACTTCTCCTTACTACAGTCCAGAGTTTTGTTAAAATAAATATTAGAGAACAGCGAATAAGAAAAAAAGAACATAATAATCCCAAACTGTGGGGAAGCCTGGATATGCTTCAGAACCTGCTGAACAGCCCAGAGGAACCTGAACCCAACATGGTGATTCAGGTCCCTCACTACCATTCACAGGAAGGATTTTCCAGGATTTTCTCCATCTCTATCACAATGTCCATTGTTTCCACTGACGTTTGACGAGGACGGACCATTCCTTGGGGCTAAACCAGGAGTAAAGGTGGTGGTGCTCTGCCACCAGCACCGCAGGGCGAGCGGTGGGAGCGGGACCTCTCTGCTGGCACATCCAGCCCCGTGAGGGCTTTCCAGCGTTATTAAATCAATACAGTGTACCAACAGAGAGCGTGCATCTCATTTTTTAAAGCTGTGTGCTTTCTGAGCTGCTTATTCAATCATTTTAACAGTTCCAAAAGAACGCGACTCGCGCCGCACGTGTCCTTTCAGTGGGAACCGTAGGTGATGTGATCAAAGTTAGCCTACACCTAATCAGCGTGCGAGAAATAATCAAGCGTCTTTTTTTAAGATGTGTTCAATTCAGCAAAGGGCAAAGACTATTAGTCTTTTCCTTATTTACTACAGTTTGGGTGAAATTCACATTATTTTCATTAATATTGTTCCCGCCATATCAATTATTATAAGGTGCACTCAATAACGCGGCTACGTTATACCTCGAGCAAAGTATCTTTCAAGGCGGTTTCTCAAGCAAACAAGATTTACATCCTAATGCAAGATACACGGCTGTACCAAACCAATGCCATATGTCTCTTTCTTCAGTCATCGCCCCAGTGACATAATCCGCCTGCTAGATTTGACATGCAAAAGAATGTCAGAAACTCCGCAGAGGAAAACAAGCAACACAACCGAAAGTTGGATGGTATTGATTAAAGCACCGCTTCAAAGTGTGTTGAAATAACAAATTTCCCCTACTGCAGCAGAGGAAATCTGTCACAGCAGATTTCATTGCGAGCCATCCTATCGATACGTGGGGAGAGGAGATCTTGCGGGGAAGAATCCGGGTGCATATCAGGCACCCCTTGTCCATGCCCACTGGTGACCAAACCCACAGCGGCACTCGCATACATCCTTATAAAACAGCATCTCCGCTTTGCCTGCGTGCAAAATTCCTGAACACCTGGATGCTCCCGTGTCACGGAATAAATGCTTGTAGAATAAAAATTTACAGCCCCCCACATGCATTAAATTTGTTTAAACACTTTTTCAAAGCCAGCCCCCCCCACACCTTTTTTTTTTTTTCTTTTTTCTAAACGGCGAGCTGTATTTTATAATGGAGCGCCAGCTCTCCGGCGAGCCTCCATTCTTCCAGCCCTGACAGACTGTTTGTCAGCTAAACTCCCCTTGTCATGTATCCCCACCACTGCCAACTCATGCACGGAGACCTTCACTTTTACTGCTACCACTTGCACCCTGCGCAACCTTTGTCATTGATCACTGATCCAACCCAGTGCCCACATGTTCTTCAAGTGCCTACACAAGTAATGAGGTACTTGTGGTGTAAAATTAAACTGTCAACTGTCAGCGATTGATAACCACAGCGAGAGCTGACCTAGAACACCTGCACCCGTGGCCAAGACAGGTGTGACACGTTTGATCGCTGAGCCCTACTAGTCAGCGTGACCCGGCGGTGTCCCTCCATGGATTTCGCCCCTGACAGCGATGCCGTATTTCAGCCCTGGGTCTCCGGCACAGGAGCAGCCCCTCCCCGACCACCGCAGCCCCTCTCCTCCACCCATCAGCTCGGATGGTGGCTGCAACACGAGCGACACCAAATTTTCGTGGCAAAATATATTTACGGCTGTGGAGCGTTTTTCTGCCCCCATCTCCTTGTCCCCCTCCTCGATTCATCCTCGCCCCCAGCTTGGCAGCAGCCCTTGCATCCATCAGGGCTGTCACCCCCTCGATCGGGGTTTCTGCAGGCACACCAGAGCTTGGTCGGGGCCTCGGTTCCCCTACGCGCGTTGATTTAGGAGCAGCGCAGAGCATCCCTCGTGGCTATTTCCACAGCACCAAGCCCGCTGTCCTGCTCCTGTGCTACCCCGGGGTCCTTCAGTGGCACAAGGAAACGTGGACCGGTGCTGTGGGAGCACTGGGTGGGAAATCACGTTCCCCTCCTCGACTGCTCCATCACCACCATGGTGAGCCCATTCCTCTTCCCCCTCTGTAATTACTTTTAACTGCGGTTACCGCGCAGCGTTAGCCTTTGGTTCGTATCTGAGAATTTTGTTATAATTTTTGAACTATTGATTTTCACTTTAAGCAAAACGGGGCTTTGCAGGCACACCCTGTCTTTTCAACCCCCCCCCCCAACACATCAGGAAATAGCAGCAGGGAGGTCTCCCCCCTCCCCTCCAACAGTTGCACTATATTAAGTTCATGTGATGAGAAGATAAAAATCTATTAACTTGCTGCTGACCTTATCGACACAAGGATCTCTGCAGACATTACAGGAACCATATCTCTTCTGACTTTTACATCCCGAACCTCATGCACCAGCGTCCCAAACCAAATATAAAACCGGCGTGATGAGTGTGACGGTGACAGGCTCAGCCCCGGTCCTGCCGGCTGGCAGAGACGCGGGCTCCTCCGGGGCCCGGGCCCGGCCGCTACTTTCAATTTGCCTTCGGGGGCGGTTTTGTCGCCATATGCTGCTGGGGGCTCTGCATCAAAACCGCTTCCCTAGGACCATATGCTACAGGGCAAGCGTGCTGGAAAACAGCAAGGCTTTCTGCTCCCCCGTATCACCGTGATGTATTGCAAACATAATTAAAGGCGAGTAACGCGCGCGCTCCTGTTTTGGTTAATCATTCCTGCTTGCAACTGAGGCTGGTATAAAATAAACCAATTTTCAAATTACACCAGAAGTCCATCTAAATGCACATTCCTCACGCACGCATCCACCTCCTGCATGCGCTGGGCTCCTCCCTGGGCATGCAGCAGCTCCAGAAAGGCAAAGGTTTGGGGGGCATTTCTCTAAAGATAAGGGGCTGGCATTTTTGCAGTTTGCTAATGTCACCAACACCTAAAAATCCAGGGGAATCTGGGAAATGCCTCCAACAGCAAGGAGACATGCAACAGCCAGAGGATTTCAGGAGGCAGCTGGCACCTGAGCTACCTGTTCTCAAAGCTCCAGCCCTGCTCTGGTCACCCTGCCACTGGGTGGCAGAGACCTGCGGTCTGTTTTCACATTTGTGAGCACAGCCCCATCATTTTATAGTGATACCTGGAAAATCCCTCAAGCGTGCTATTAAGGAGAAAAGCCAGCATCCCTTCAAAGCTCCCAGGCGTGCTAGTGCCCTGTCCCCTCACCGTGGCCCCAAGCCCTCACATGCATTTTACTCCAGAGGGCCAAGAGAAGCTTGGGGGTAGGACAGTGACCCACCAAAACACACACCCATCCCTGCTGCAGCTCCCCAGGAAAATGCTTGCATTGCTGTGTGCCCCAGGTTCCTCATTCTCTACGAGATTCAACAGCAACACCACAGAGGTGCTGAGGAGCCAGCTGCAGGGGCTGGACATGCCTGAACCTCATTCATATCATGGGCAATAAAATTACAAACACCTAACCATAAAAAAAATAAATAAGATTCAAACCACCACTAGCTGTAGTTTTGCAAAATAAAAAAAAAATATTAATGGGGAAAATTGTTGATGGTTTGCTTCATGAAAAGTAAATAAATACATCATAACGTAAAGCAAAGCTATGCTTCAATCAGTGATGCCCTTTGCATTAGCAGCTGGTGAAAGCCAAACATTCTGGATGCTGATGGAATATTTGAGGCTCGGAGATGCGATTTGGAGCTCGGCAGCAAACCTGATGGGAGGGCTGCAGACAGCTGTTGTTAATCACCTGGTCCTGACACTAAAATCTGACACCAACACTGTGCCCTCACTATGTGCAAGCAAACCCCAGTATTTTTACTGCACGCCCAGCCTTTCTTTCTCTTTACAAAGAATTTGTGTACGAGGAAGAAAGCAGATACATCGCCTCTCACCAACGCTGGCTGCTGCGGGTAGGACACGCCGGGATCTGAGACCAACCCAGGCGGAGGAGAGATCAGTATGTGAAGTATGCCTGGAGCACCACACACAGCCCCCTCCAGCACGTGCCACCGAGGAGGAGAGCTCACGATACGCAGAAAGCTCATTCCAGATGATCACAGTGACCAAAACTCCTGGACCTGGAGCCTCTTTCCTCCCCCCTCGCATCCAGAGAACCCCTCCTGTTGTTATTCTAGTCAGAGAGCTGACCAGAAAACCAGAACCTCCTAAGCCACCCAAGTGGATGCGAAAGAGCCCATTTCAGAGCAGTAAGGACAAAACAGGGCCCAGATCTTGAGATTCCCATCCCAGCACTTCAAAAATCAAGAAGCGTGCACACCTATTGGCATCAAAAAGAGATGTGTAAAAGTAAAATGAAACAGCTGAACTCTTGGGCATCCCATGGGACAAAAAAAGTTGGCAAGATGTGACATCAAAGATAGGTTGTTTACATATTGGGGGACCTGTCTGCTTGTCTCTTCACATTGATTTTTACGGTACAAAAATATTATTTCAGTGACAAGGATGTAAACCTTATTCAAAACAGGATTTAAACCATATCCTGCAAGTGAGGCATCTCTTCAGATAGCCTGCCTGCACTTACAGCATACCGAAGGCATGCTGATTTTAGTCTGCAGTGTTTGTTAAGAGGGTCACAATATCAGGAAGCAGGAGAAGGCTCATCAAAGCGGCATTGCTCGCCTTCACCGCTCATCAGCTAGACAGTACCTTGTTTTTTAAAACCCAGCGGAAATGCATCTCCAGTGACCCATTGTTAGAAACTTCCTTTTGTCTTTAAGTTTGCTGGAAGGAGTATGGGGGCCCCTTTTAACTCTTTTCCAATAGGTAATTTCCCTTAATTAGGGCTCTCATTACAAGTGAGAATTTATCAGACGTGATTAAAGAAGCATCTTGTCCCTTTCCTATTGCCTCAGGAGGGGCACATTTTGATCTCCCAGCATGTGTTGCAGGCACAGATAAGCACACGCAGCGAGCTCGGAGATCACAGCAGAGGCTTGGCCTGCCCAGAAAGTTCATGTTTGGATCTCGGCATCCTCAGCGCTTCCCTCCGAGTCGCAGGGTGTCAAAGCCGCCGCCAGGGCTCTGGGGCGGGCAGGAAGGCGGCTGCAGAGCCGAGCTGCAGGCCTCAGGTTGCCCCTGCAGGCCACAGCCCCTTGAAAAGCCCCAGGTTGGCTAAAGCCAGGCCGTGATCTGCCCTCCTGCAAGGGCCTGGCTCCTGTCACAGCCACCAGGCCTTCAGTGGGGAAGTGTAGCTCCTACCAACGCCAGTGGGGGATCATCTGAAAGCTAAAACCAAAACCACACCGAGCACAGCTTTGTCAGGGCACCTCTGAATGCACTGACGGGCACGAGGCCGCACCGCCATGCACCTAACGTAGGGCTTGCTGAACCAAAATCCTGCAGTCACAGGGCGGATCGGCCCTGCAGGTGCAGCCCTCTGCCAGCCATACCCTGAACATCAGCGCTGCACCTGATGCCTTCAGCCCCAGGCCTGATCCCACTTGCTCTGACTGCAGGGAAAAGTCTGCCATTGGCCTCAAGGGCAGCTGGATCAGGCCGGTATGTTAAAAATGTTCCTGTGCTCTCAATAATCGTGTTTATCGCTAATGCTTATTGAAGATAAGCACGAGAGTAGGTAGGTGTGCTGTTGCACAGAGTAACTGGAGATGCAAGTTACTGTTATTGTAATGTTTATGAACCTGTCAAAACCGCCAAAACTTGGGATATAATAGAAAAAGTTTAATTTGCGCACAAATCCTTCTCCACCAGCAAACTATTGCTATAGACAAGACAGTAGTATATACCTACTCTTTAATGATCTAGTATTTAGTCACACTGAGCACAGGGTAAGCATTAACCTGACAATAATAGAGCAGCAGAGGAATTTTCCAAACATTAAAAATCTTAGTTTTCAAATAACCTAAGATCTGAGGAGCATTCATCTCCATACGTGTCACCCCAACACGTGCCCCCTTCCCCTCGCACGAACACACATTCCATTTGACAACAGATACAATCAACCTTTAATTTTATTTTTCTCACATAATGTTAATCAAGAGCTAAAAAGATAATTTCCTTCTCCCACAAAGCAATTCCACTGTGGTGGAACAAACTGTTATCTTAAGTTTCACAGAGCAATTGTTCAATAATTCCTGTTTGTGGCTCTTTTCCAAATCCTTGAGAATGGCTCAGACTGCCAACCCTTCCAAAAAAAAGAGAAAAGAAAAAAGAATAAAATCACAACAGAAGCTGAAAAGCACTTGCTGTCACTCAGGGGTTCAGCAGTGGCACACTCGGCCGTTTCTCAGAAGAAACTCCAGCCCCACGCCTCCGACACGCAGAAATGCACTGTCTGTTTGAAGACAATTGCCTGCAAAGATACAAGCTCTGAGGCTGTAAATTTGTCGCGGTGCTGGCCTGCCGAGATGGTGTTATCTTGGCTTGGCGGAATCAGGGAATTGGAAGCTTCAGGAGGAAAAAGAGAAAAGGATACTTGGCGTTTCTGCAGGGTTTTCTACATGCAAAGCACAGAACGAGCTTTACGCAATTAATGTTTATTAAAGAAGAATGGAAGCATGTTTTATTGCATGAAAGGAAACTGATAACGTGGATTTCTTCAGTGAAAGTAATAAAATGTTCTGTTTCTATGGAAAAAAATAAGATAACAACAACAGCCCTTACTCATAAAGCACCCTTCATTTCAAACCCGTTATTAATTTTAGCCTGTGAGCTCACGGAGGAAGGGACGGTCATTTACACTGGACTGGACAATGAGCAGCACAACAGGGCGCTGCCCGGCCCGCCGGTGGGAGTTCCCATCAGGCAAATATCAGAGCAATATTAATCACCGCAAGCGAAAGTGCAACATTTTAGCGTTTAGCAGCCATCTCGCCCCCGAGTCCAGCGAGGAAATGGGCAGGGAGGGAGCCCTGTGCATCACCTGCAGCATCGCCAACACCCTCACCCAGCCCCAGGGCTCGTGTGGGGAAAAGGGGATTTTCACTCCACAGGGTAAGAATCCGCAGTCAGCAAGAGGGATCTGCCAGGTTTTAAGTGGATTAACCACAATTTGGGGCTTCTTTCAAATGTTTCTTTACATTGCTCACACTTAGGTGGAAATGCACATATCCCAGTGAAGTCGTCCTCATTCTGCAGCAGAGTGAAATAGAAGAATCAAGCCCAGACACCCCCCTACTTTTCCTCAGCTGGAGAAAAGCCACCCCCCTTCTGGTTAAAGTAGCACAGCAGCAGGCTTTTCAGGGTGGAATACACTATTTTACCCAGTCTCTATAATTTTTTAATTTTTTTTTTGGACTCCGAGCACACTAAGAACCACCTGACTGTTCTGAAAAAAAAAAACATGCTCTCCAGTCTGGAGAGGAAAATAAACAGATGTAAATAACCAGCAGGGACAGAAAAGCTTGGCTGGCTCCATACCCATGCACAAACAGTGAGATTTGGGGTACAACCAAAACAAAAACACCACTGCAGAGGTGAGCAGGACAAGCTACAGCTCCCAACAGCCTTCCTTCTGTGCTCAGCACTGTGTTGACATAGATGTCAGGAATTAAGGTATCTGTTAATTCCTGCTCTCTCCTGTGGCTTGCCAGGCAAGCACAGCTTATAAGGCCAAGTTCTTTCCCAGATCCCCACGTACAAATCCCACTGAGATCATCTGGGGCTCTCCCAGCCCATAACATGGGCTGGAGACCACATCTCCATTTCACCCCAAACCCGTGTCCCTGTGTTGGGCAATTTACTGATTACACCTCAACAATTTGATCTCGCTGGGCTTACAGGGCCCTTTCCTTTCAGCTCCTCCCGCCTCAGAGAGACTGAGCAGAGAGCAGCCACCCTGGGTAAAACACACATACATGCACATGACTTAACACCCTGATCCTCCGGGATAAACTATGAGCCTGTAAATCACCACACTTCCAGAAAACAATAGCTACCTCTTGTTTAAATAAAACTGCACCTGCTACATTAACATACCACCCAACAATCACTTTGTTTTTCCCTAGGCATCCAGGCTGAAGCCACGCTTCTTCCTGACCCATATACTGGAAGACTTATTCTTAGAAGGGTATAGGAGCCTGCTGCGGTGATCACCTTCCTTCCTTCTTTTGTGCTGGGGTGCTATGTGTTTTGTTTAGCTTTCCACAGGTTTATTTCCATCACAGCCCTCCAGCTTCCAAGACCTGTTGCAGCCCTTATTTGGCAAACTTTCCTGTTTTGTTTCCCATCTTGGAGACTTGCAAGCTCCTTACTGCTGCTTGGGCCATTTCTTTTCTTTTTTTCTTTTTGACGGAGCTTTCTCCCATTGAAAGAGTTTGGGCAAAGCAGGAGCCAGCTGAAAATTTCTTTGCCAAATGTTCGGTAGTCAATAAATCATCTCCTCCTCTCCTCCCCCCCAGGTTAATTATGATGCCCTCTCCAAGTTTGTTTATTTCTGCTCAATGCTTGTTTCTTGATTGAGCTGGGATCCTTTCCTAATGGAGTTATTTTGCTCAAATAAAGTACTCAATGGTGATTGAAAAACAGACTGCTCAAAGAGTTTGGGTCACAGATAGAGGGAGCAGTAAAAGTTTGGAAAAGAAGCAGACGGAGGATACAGGAGACAACACCTCCAAGAAACGTGTCCTCGGTGAGTAGAGCTGCTGGGGCACAGCTAAGCCAAAAAAAAAAAAAACGATTCCTGAACCTGAGCCCAAAGCAAACCCAAACCCAGCCAGCACTCCTGCTCCCATCCTGCAGGCCGAGCGTGTGGCCTTGCTCAGCTTTCCAGGAACGCAGCCGTGCCCGCTGCTCCCGACAGCCCCTTCCTGAGCGCCTGCCCCATGCCGCTTCCTGCTCACCCCACGCTGCTGCCGGCCGCATCCGGCACCTCCCGGCTCACGCAAACAGCCCCACGTGAGCGGGCTGCGGTCAGCACCAAGGCTTCGGATATTTAGTGCTATGCCTGAGCGCAGGCTGCTCTGCCCGGTTATTTCAGCAACGCTAACAACGCTCGTCCTGCTCCTGCAGGCACCGCCGGGGGTTATTCCACTTCCTTCTGACCTAACCACGGCACCGCTGCCTGAGCGGGGGGTGACTTTTAAACACAGCAGCTCAAAATTAAAGAGAATTTTATCAACCTGTGTTTCAAGGCACTGTCTGGACTTTCTGGGGAATCCTGGAAGGCAGGTGGCAGAGCTGGTCCTCAAAGGACACGTCAGGAATTGGCTGGCCCTGACCATCAGGGCAGGTAGGACTTCCCCTCCTGCACAGGAGCAGGCACACAGGCCCCCACCAGCATCCTGCTGCAGGAGCCTTCCACAAGAGCAACAAGCTCTGCACCCAGCCCATTCTCATTATCGGTCCCTTCCAATCAATAAATTACATTTCTTTAGAAAACTGAAGAGCCTCCACAAGCAAAACACTACTCTAAGACTCCCCTATAGAAGAAATTGCTCTGAAAGCCAGGTCAACCTCCAGGGCTCTCCATCAGCACGATGTGCGGCCATACACCAGGCAGAAGTGAGTACAGCTCTTCAGAAGCCCTGTCTTGGCCAGCAGCTGCCCCATGACATCCCTCATCCATGTCTGTGCTCAGTGCCTTGGCCAAAACCTTCAGCACCTACAGGTCATTCGGTCACAGAGACTTATGTCCTCATTGCTGCTGCGACTGAAGGCTGGGTCAGCTCCTGCATTTGCAGACACTGGCCAAGTTCAACATCCACTGTGCAGCCCCCAGACAGCTAATTTCTGCAAAGCCCTCGCTTACCAGCCTCCCTTTATGTCACCGTGCTGGAGGCTTCCTTCCTATCTTGCTCCTTCCAAGGGCCAGACAGTCCACCGCTGACCCTCTCATGTACAGCAGTCGTTTCCACATGTCTGTGGACATGGATGTGGGGAGCCACCTGAAGCTCTCCTGGCATCTCCCAGTCTCACAAGGGCCAGAGGCACATGGCGAGGCCATTCCCACCACCTTTGGAGGCCAGAGAGATACCTTCATCCTCAAACCAGACTGCTGCCTACACACAGGTGCAGTACCTGCCCAGCAGAGGGACCAGCTCGTGTCCCCAAGGGACAAAGAGGAAAGCAAAGGGGATGGCTCGGCCCACGAGCACCACCCCGCTCCCCATGCAATCTTTGGCCCCCGCAACTTCTCCTGCTGCAGCCACCAGAGAGCACTTCTTCGCTTCCCTTTTATCAGCCAGACTCACAGATTGAATGTTATCAATTGACAGCTTTAAAGCTAAGGAATTGTATAAATTAAATACGGTCTGCAGCAAATATACTGAGGAGCTAGAATTTATATACACACTAGATATGGGAGCTCTTAGTTATTACCCACTTAAGGCTATGGCACTGATGAATGGTAAGGCCACCCTATCCCTGAAGGCACTTTTCATTACCCACAGTATAGGAATATTGAGAGAGTGTGTGTATGTATCCAGCATGACTGCTCATTTCCATAGTTCTCCATCAGGTTTGCATTCAGTTTATAAAATAAAAAATTACTCCGGGGACATATTTCACTCATTCCAGAGCCCTTTCTCTCTCCCTCAGCCTCCATCCAGGCTGCCTCCTTCTTCCTCCTGCCCTGATACTGTAACAATGCCTTTAAATCCGATGGCGCTTATTAAATGAAACAACTTAATTACTATTAATATATAATGTTGTGCACTTCAGCCTCAGCCGAGACATCTGATCCCATTCTGCTCATGACCTTTAATAGCCATCAAATCAAAGTAATTTTGGTCAGCTCTGACACATGGCCAGGTCAGGAAGATGAAGGGACACTAATCTACCCTGTTACCCTGCCCATTGTTTGGTACCGTTTTCAATAGAAGCTAATAACTGGAGAAATGCCAGTTTTCTGTCTAGTTTGGGTTAAAACCTCTGTCGTTGAAAATAAATAATTATGGAACATTCTGAATAGCCCAGGGTTTACATAATTGGTGCCTCTTAGAGCAATATACTCGCCTTTGAAGTTCGCAAGGAGAGGAATTTAGGAATTCAAATCAGCGGCGGTGCTCCTGAGCACGCTCCGCTCTCCACCTTGGAGGGGCCATCGCCAAAGGAGGCTTAATTAAGGGAAGTGAAAACCACTTTCGATTCACCAAGGTAACACAACAAGTGCATTGCTTCCTCTGAATTGAGGGAAAATAGCAGGAATGCTTCCACTCAACAGCAACTGTTCTGCAGGCTGGGATTCAAGTCCTTCAGGAAAAAAGAAATACCTGTCATAAAATAACTCCGCCTAAAGACAACGGGAGCGTTTAGGCTCAAGCATTACTATTTATGCATATTATTTCCCCAGTGCCAAACAAAACAAGTTTTCCCATGCCAAAGCGAGGGACACTGCCAGAATTGCTAGACACCCTGTCTGGGTGGGACAAATAGCCTGACCTACTGACGGGGCAGCTGGATGCAGCGATATTTTATAGCAGGCTCACTTTGCTAATGTGCTCACACCGGGCTGCTCTCAGAGCAGCTCCACGCTCCGGAGAACCAACTGCAGCCCAAAAATGTCACAGCAAGGTGGGCACCAGCAGCTGCAAAACCCACAGGTCCCTGCATTTGGGGCGAGGAGCTGCAAGTCACAGCTGCCAGCCAAAAGGACCAGTCACGGAGGCTGAGCAGAAAGCACCGAAGGATGTTTTTGTTAACTACCCGCTCCTCCAACACCCATTCTTTACCTTAAGCCATCAGTCACGTACCGCAGCAAGTAACAAAAGCCATAGAGATTTATAGGGCATCTCCCAAGCTGAGGGTGCTGCAGCGGGTCCCAGGGTGGGAATGCGTCATGCCACCGCCTGCCTCGGTGGGACAAGGCTGAAGGGACAAAGCTGTCCGTGGCACAGGGGTGAAAGCCCCTCACTGTGCCACTGCTGTGGGACAGCTCTGTCCCTCCTGGGCAAGGGAAGTGGGTGGCAGTGGGCGGCAGTGGGCACCCACTGCCCGTGCACGGGGAATCAGGAGCAATGCCATTGCTGCCAGTGGAGTCATTTGGGATGGAAATCAGTCCTCACCACAGCACTACTGGAGAAGGAATTCAGGGTTTGGCTGTACGTGCACCAGAATCACTTCACAATCTCTAAATGCATTTATGGCGCAACTGAAGCCCATAGTGATTTTTCCTAAAGGAAAACCTTACCCATCTAGGGTCAATTCTGCATCGTTAGAGTTAACAGGACCTTGGTCACTTTGCAGTGGCTGCAGAGCTGCAGACAGGCTGGGCAGATCACTCTCTGCAAGAGATCAGCAACTCTCCAGCCTCTACACACTCCCTCGAAGCTGGCAGTGAGGAAAACCCAATACCTACCTCCAGACACGGAGCCAGTGCAAAAATATTCTTTACATTCAAAAACAAACATACAAAAATATCTTTCTTCATGAATTCCTATGCAAACATTTTCCCCGTTTCCAGCCAGCTGCCCTCTGCGACTGAGCCCGCATCTAGTTGCCCAAAGTGGGAAACGCCAGCAAGTTCAGATGGCACCAGTCAGCTCCTACAACCTCAGCCACCACATCACAGCCCACGAGTCTTCAATAGACCACTCCGAGATAAAAGATCCCTGTTTTATTCAGAGCCAAACCCCGCTGATACCTAATTTTGCTTCTGTTACCTCATTAATAAGCTACAGACATTCGCAACATGCAGCTCTTTACGTCGGTATTGTGGTCATCACACACAGGCACAAGTGCTATTTCTTGTTGTGTTTTGTTTCTTTTAGGTTTCATTTTTGTTCTACCTCCCCATTGCAGCTGATGCCTGTGCCACCTTTCCAGGGCTGGGCTCAATTAACTCTCAAGTCCTCTTTGCAAGAAGCTGCAGCAGTCAAAAAAGCAAAACACGATCTTTTAACCTGTACTAACATATTCACATGAAAATATTCATTGACAGCTTTATGTAGTGTGGCGATCACTAAACGTGGGATTTCAAGTACAAAAGTGGCATTTAATAGTTAAGTGTAAAGGCGTACATCACTTACACGTCACACTTGTTTACAATGTATTTGCAACTAAAAATAAACCTATGCATTTAACAAAAATTTTTCATGTTGTCAGACTAGCAAAACTGAAAATAAGTTAAAGTAATTTGACCATGGGCAGGTAAACTCTTAAAATGTTTTAAATGAGGGATAAAACTGTTTACAAGTTTTTAACTGTAAAATATTTCTTTTCTTTTTGTATCTTGCCAATACCAATAAAGAAACAACATGTATAAATATATATAAACAGACACTTGGCATAAGAACACGTTTCATGAAATATGAGTAATAGAGCAGGAAAATTCAAAGTATATTTCTTCTTTACTGTATTGAAGGGACAGGTTACCGTAAAGAATACATTACGTGCAGATGGATGAAAACACAAAGTGGATGCAGGATATGTAGGATATGAACAGTGTGTTCATTTCCAGGTAGAAATACAAACATTTTGGTTCATTTCAAATCTCACTTTTGCTGCACTATTTGGTGTCATTTCATTGACTCCAACGTATTTGGACTTCAGTCCAGCAAAGCACTTAAACACATGCTTAGCTTTAAGCGCACAATAGCCCCCTTGAAGTCAAATTAAGCACATATTTACGTGCTTTGCTGGATTGGGGCCATACTACAGATTTACACAGATGTAAGTGAGCTCAAGCCACAATGTTTGTGTCCAGATTCAAATCCAATTGGCAAATGCTTTCAAAAGCTAGAGGTATTTGGATTAGGGGTTTTGGTCCAAGCCAATCTGTAACTTTAGTACCTGAACCCGCATTTCTTGTGCGCCCAGGACTCCCATCGGCATTAGTGGAAGCTTTGGAGGCACGACAAGTACAAGAGCGAGACCTCTGGGACTAGAGAGCCAATTTACTTAAACCCAAATTATAACATTTTTTAACCTTTAGATTAAACCAAACTCCCACCAGAATTCAGCCCTCGCTCCATTACATTTCTCACCCAGAATTTGGATTTTTTGTTTATCATATTACTATTGCTTTTGGCTAGCCTTCGCTTTATTATATAACGTTACCCTAGGAAAAGCTAATGGACACCGTCAAATAGCTGTTAATGTAGAGCACTTATAAACAAGTGACATTAATGAAACAGCAGAGGGTATAGGAACTCATTTATGCTACACGCGTTAACGTTGCACAAACAGAGAGCCATGACTTCAGCGCACAAGCGATGCCCCACTCTGGCCAGCAGTTTGTTCCCATGCTTTTCATCAGCCCAGCAAGCGGACACCACGTACGTGCTGAGCCCCAGCAGAGCCCACAGACACACAAGAAGTGACACCAGCCCCTGCCACCTCCTGCTGCTTAGAGCAGGAGTGGCCGCAGGTCCGCACAGGCGGGTAGGCACGGCCCCAAAGCACAGCTCCGCAGGCTTCTACACACCTTCTGCTCTCTCACCTGGGGACATCAGAGGTGCCAGTCCCTTTCCACGTGGAAAAAAAGCCATCTTCAAGTCATAAGGACCAACAGTTACAGCCTAAATCTCTGCAGCTCTACTGAGCTCCATGGGGACCTGCAGGTTCTCAATAGGGTGAGATTGGGCTGCTCTGCCATGTCCCCTGCGAGCTCCCAGCACAACGCAAGGAGCCATCAGCTCTCAGGAGATACCCATTCTCTGAGCACCCTCAAAGCCTTCTTAGGCACAGGGAAACCCAAAACTAAGGGCACAGACTGGCTTCTACTTGCTGACTGACACCAACCCAAACCTACAGCCACAAGTGATTTTTTTCCTATTATAACATTTTTATGCCTTGAGGGAAGCACACAGAGCGCAGCAGAACCACAGGGCTGGAAGAGGAAACAACAAAGGCACCAGCACTCAAGATTATGGCAAAAAGTAGAACAAGAGATGGCATCCAGCACCTATCCCCATAGCACTTCAGCTGCAGATGAGGAGACTGCTGGGGACAGAGCAGCTTGCCCCGCACCCAAGCTAGTCTCCAGCATCATCTGAAAAGCACACTAGGGGAAAAAAAAACTCTCCTGTTGCTTTTGGATGATGTAACTAACACTGAAAAAAAACAACATCAGCAAACACAACACTAAATAAGTGAAAATTTTGAAAAAAAAAAAATATATATGTATTTGTCAAGAACATACAAGCTCATTTCTTGTAGGTTTTACCTGACATCCAGGGGAAACAGCACATCATCGACACTGATATGAGATGACACCACAAGACGCTGCTACAGCACAACATGACACCAAGAAGCACATCGCCATGCCCATGCTGCAGGAAAGGAACCCCAAAACCCTGAGCATGGGAGAAACCGAGGCAGCTTCACTCAGTGCCAAAGCACCGCCAGGCTGCCCTGAGGCTCCTCTGCTGCCTGCACCAACCCCAAACCCAACCAGCAGCAGGTGGAAAGCATCAGCAACCCTTCCCTAAAAGTGGGAGCCACTTCCCTGTGATCGAGTACAGCTGAGCACGGCCCCTATGAGGAGGGGAAGCTCAGGAGGGGCTGGAAGCACCTTCCCAATCTCTTAAGCCTTGCACCAAGGAATCTCTCTTCCTATCTATCTCCCACCTAACCCCGTCATACCCCCGACCATCCAGCACGAAAGGCGTGCAAACACGGCGCGGATTCTCTGAAAACTGGAGAAACGCTGGTGCAAGCCCAGGGAGAAAGCAGCTGGGCGGCCTGGATGCCTGAAAGGCTGCAGAGGACAACATCAGGTGGTGCGCAGCCCCAACTCATTAGCTCACAATTAAAAAAGCAGATGTTCTGCTCTTCTATGGAAAAAAAAAAAAAATACAGACTTAGTTAACAGCCTTTCCTCACTTGAACATTCAGGAAGTTAGTGATGATATAACTGCAGCTTAATCTTTTGCTTCTCTTTAGCTGGCCTTGCACATCTCGGCAGATTTTTTTTAAGACTCCAAGTAATTTTAAAAAATAATAATAATAATAACACCAAGATTAGTGTAGCTGTAATACCAGAAAGATGTCCTAAAAGTGGTAAAGGCACTGAGGACTAGAAAACACAGGAGTGACTGATGGGTAGCCTCGATAATTCTGTATATCGGGAAATGGTGTGAGAGATGGATAGATAAAATAATGTTGTTATGTAGCTGTGAAAACAGCCTATAAAGATGTTCCCAGGAATTAAAGTCGAAGCTGTCTGGCCGTGATGCTGCGCTCCGAAACAAATGACACTCCTGGAAGAACGCAATCCCCAGGAACACCCAGAAATCCGAAAGGGAGGGGAAGCTCCTTGTTTTAAACAACTGTCAGGATTTTCTCCTCCTGCGTGTTAGAGACGGGAGCAGCCCCAGACAGAGTGAAGATTGCCCTGCATCTGCTTTCTCCTCGTCCTGGCTGGATCCCAGGGCGAGCAGCCAGCAGAGCCCCTCGCCTCCGTCAGCCACCTTTGCACCAGCTTTGGGGCTGCTCCTCCTGCTCCAGCACGCTAGAGAGGAACAAAACCCTCCGAGGCAGCACTATCTGTGCGGTTTCTGTGGCTGCCAGACAGCCACATCTGATCGGCCGGGGATGGATCTGTCTGCTCCCGCTCCTCTGACAGCCGGGGAAAGGCATCTTGGAGAAGAAAGGGATCTCCAACTCCAAAAGCGAGGGAGTTTGGCTGAAAATCCCAACAGCAAACCATACCTTCTCTTGCTTGTCTCCTGCAGAATACGTCTTCAAGCTATTGGCAGATTTGCACGCACACGAAATATGTTTCGCTAAAATATTTTCCGTGTTTCTGAAGATCTAGATCATTTCTGAAATTGTCTCCTATTCCACACCAACACGCATTCACCAAGTACTTCTATTAACTCAGTGTGGTGTCCAAATACAGCAGCAGCGGTTAATATCTGGATGTAGCTGTTTTTCCAGCCTTTCATATCACTTTTATTTCCTTTCCTTTTTGTTCTCTCCTTAACCTCTCTTTTACGGCCGTTGAATTCCTCGCTTTCCGTCTTGCAGGAGCTCAGCCTTCCAGCCCGCTCCGACGCTGTTCGGCACCGCTTCAGGCTCAGACTTCTCCCTCCTGATATGTCGCTCGGCAGGCAGGGATCCTAAAGCAACACCGCTCCCTCCAGCCCTCGCAGCCTTCAGCTGGATCTCCCCGACCCGCCGAGCACGGCCGTTTCTGCTGCTCAGGGACACGGAGGGAAGGCAGGGAGCCGAGGGCAGGCTCAGCACCTTTGTGCGCGCTGAGCATCGGGAGGAGGAGGTCAGGATGCACGGGGGTCACTTCGCCACATCAGCTTGCTGAGCTCCTGCATGTGGATGGCATAGTGGCGTGGCACTGAGGGGAGGAAACCATCGAGAACAGCATACCCAGGGCCTGTTTAGTATTTAAAAAATACTGATCACCTCTTCGACACGCTGTCCTGAATTACTGTAATGTTCCTGCATGGGAAGGTGCCACTGGAGAGGATGTGTCCGCCTGCTTTGGTTCGGGGGGCTGACAGCAGTCCGTCAGTCCGTCAGCGTGTCCCGTTGTCCATCCCCTCCCCACAGAGCACCTGCCTGCCCTCTGGCCACTTCTGCCTTATCTCCAGTGCCACCTCTGCTGCCGAGGGCTGAGGAGAGCCCTTTCCCCCCGTGGCACCCAGGAGGCTGTCGGAGGGACCTGATGGGTACCGGCTGCCGTGCGCACAGGGCGCATCAACGCAGTGGGCGAAAGGCATCAAATGCTCCCCTGTTCTCTGCTCCAGCTGTGCAGTGACACCAGGAGGGACTACACTGAAGAGGAAGTTCAGCCATCAGAGCGAAAAACCTTATTTTTCTCTAGTTTCTGCACCTTTTTTTTCCTTTCCCGTGGTGTTTTCCCTTTTCTCATTCAAGCTGCATAAATAGTATTGAGCCGTGATGAGGTTTAAATTCTGTTCAAAACCCCAGAAAGGGCTTTTAAGGTTATATCTGAGTTCTCAGACCAGTTAGAGCTGGAAGAAGAAATATCCGTGATTTCGTGTCTAATAAACAAACTGCCAAGGTCAAGATGGCATCTTCTGCTGTACCCACAATCACTTCCCTCAACATTTGGACATGTTGCATGTATCAGCAGTACTCCCGCAAATGTCTGCCCGCATTTAACTTTCCTTCTATAAATGATTTCCCAAAGAAAAGTGGGTGTGAATTATTGCATTGTGAAATACATTTTTGTTGAAGTTGAACCATGCTGAGTGAAAAATAACTACTCACACGAGGAGCAAACATAGCGGAGGTTTATCTTAATCCCATCGGAGAAATTCTGGATGGGATTTGCACACGTGCTTTGGCCAAAAGGCTAAGGGACAAGGGATTTTAATAGCCCCTGTTTGGGAAGATGAGCTTTAAGAGTGCAAAGATCACCTCACCTGGGTTCTAAATTTCAGATTAGAAATACTTCATCCTCGAAAAAATATCTGTGTCCCTCATCCGTGCCCTGGATCAAGCCATGCAGTTGGCTTTCAAATGCTCATCCCATCCCCTTGAAGGGCTGTCCAGCCACATGGGCTCAAGGCACAACGTTAAGAGCAGAGCTAAGTGCCACCAGCACGCCCTGCCCAGCAGCCTGCTCCAAAATCAAACATTTTACGCTGCGGGCAGATCCTGGGAAGCAGTGTGGCACCTCTGGGCACAGCACACAAAGCCCGGGCATCTAAAGTTTCTCCACATTCACAGAAAATTATATCTGAAAACATTGCACTGGTAACAAAATTGCAATCAGAAGTGAGGAAATTGCTAAATAAAGCCCATTTTACTGCCTAACTTCAAGGAAAGCCATAAAATTATCAGTCTTCTCTTTCCTCAATATATTTTCTTCCCGGTCTGTGATGCTCCGTGGGGTATTTCTCTATGCAAAATCCATGATGGTTTGGCTCCAAATTATCCCACCGTAAAGCTGAGCTTATGAAGCCTCGCTTGGAGGTTGTGTAGACCCTTTTTCTTGGCACTGACTTTAAAAGAACCATAATAAGCCTTGCAGGCTTGGGGAACGTTTTGGTTGCTGGCGCTGGCCAGCCGCACCGCTCACGTCCCCCTGGCAGTGCCGGGGCAGGAAACGTGCTGGCACCACAGCCCCGGGGCTTTGTGGGGCTGGATTATCTGCTGGGTTTGCCCCCTTCCTTCCCCATCGATCTCGGGGCTCTTCGCTTTGAAAGCAAGTGGGTGACGCTGCAGGATCCTCACGGCTCTACGTGGCTTGGTCACCCGGCAGCCACAGCCAAAAATAATAGGGCTCCCTAAAATAGAGCGAGGGGGCACTGGAAGGCAAAGGGGGAGGTGTGATGGGATAAAACTGAAGCACACCCACCGAAATACAAGCAAAAAGCCCAACACTACGCAGCCCCGACTTGGTGGATTCTCCTTACAACATCAGCTTCTACCCAGGGTTTTATTTCTGCCCCCAACGATGCAGTGATTGCATACATAGGGCACCAAACCTGAAGTTTAATCTGCATTTCTTAGGTCCTAAGCTCTGCACGAGCTGCCCAGGTTTGCACAGAGCTCAGCAGAAGGGGCACCCAGTCCCGGTAGGGCTCTGCGGCTGCTGCTCTAACTCCAGTCCTCATAAATCACAAAGCCAGGTTGGAAATGGGTCTCCTGGGTTTGGTGCACGGCTGACCCTTCAGGGGGAAGCTTTGCTCCATCCCATCCGAGGTCTAACGCTGTGCCAGCCTGTGAGGCACAGGTTCGGTGGGGCTTTCGCTTGGGACATTGGTCCAGCACAGGTCATTTCACCTCCTCTCATTCTGAGCCTGCTCGCATCCTTCGGACGTCTCTGATATCCAGTGTCCTGTCTGGCCAAGAGGATGGTTTTGCCATTTCTCATTTTGCATGGCACCACATATCTCTACCCCCTGCACAGCAATTATTCGGGCAGGCAGAGCGCACACGCTTAATAGCACCTCCATAGGCTGTCAGACTACTTAGACATTGCTACTATAATAACTGAAAGAATCGGGACAAACAAATACCATTCCTCTTTTACTGTTCACAGGTCTTAATTATTGCTGTAAATTACCATTATCATGATACAGCAACCCCCCAAAAAAACAGCAAGAGTATAAAGCAGTGCTGTTAGCACAGATACAGCCAATTTATTTTTCTGTGTCGTGTATTCTTAGACCAGTCCCCATGCCAGTCCCTGCAGCCAAAAATACACCAAGAGCCTAAAAAAAGTAAAATAGAAACATCACTTCAGAATTCTTTCAAGCAACATGTTTCCTTTTCTCCCTTCGTACAGAGCCACGAAGAACAGGGGAAGGATTAAAACATGCCGAAAGCGTTGCTTAATTCCCCACCAAGGTGCAAGTGAATAAAATGCGGTGGAAACGTGGCCACACTGAGTTCAAATGGCAGAGGAGTTTCAAGAGGGAAAAGTGAATCACTTCTATCAAATGCTTGAAACGTTAAATAGTTTTTAAATCAAAAATTTAAGCACCAGTGGGCACTCAAGTCATGTTTTAGACATGTTTGGGTGTTTTTTCTCGGTGGTCAGTGCTCATCTCTCACACACCTTCTGTATGGGATGAAGTGGGGAGGCAGCGATGGAGCACGTGCGGCAGCGCATACCTGCAGGTGCCAGGTATGTTCAGCAGCAAAAATACCTGGTTAGAAGACACAAATTTGGGCTATTTGGAGAAATGCAGTGCTGGGGACACGGGCGCTGTCAGGGTTCAGGTCCCCTGCCCAGGCCTCCGCCACAGCCCCGTCCCATGGGACGGCTGAAGGGAGGGGGCACAGTGGGAAACAAGCACGTGGGCTCGCCACGGTCCCACCAGCAGCGTTCGTGTTTCATCCTAATGGCTGAAACGGCTCCTAAATGAGCCCAGATTACAGGGCCAACCTAATTCACTTACGCCGATGTATGTGCAGGTATCTGTTACGCCATCACATCTCGGGGCTCGCCGCAGAGCACAGCCTGCTGATAAAAGCCCCGGAGGAGGAAGAGAGGGGGGTGACTCCGGCCAGAGCCGCTCCGAAGCCCCTGGGACTCGGTGCGACCTCCACGGGCTCCATCAGTGGGTTTGGGATCGGGCCCGCGGCGAGCGCTCAGCCAGCTCGGTTTCCAAAATGCAAAATCCTTTTCCATCGGCCCTGCCAGTTTGGTGTTAATGCGTGTGTGAAGGAGCCGGGGGGGGGGGGGCGGGGGGCGGGGGGAGAATTTTGTTAAACCTAGGAATGATTTCGCCCTTGCTGGAGTGCTGACTTGGTGCAAAAAGGCAGGGGCAGAGCCAGGAGATATTTCTGGAGCCACCAGCTCCCTGCTGCAGCTCCCCAGCAGCAGGTGGATGTGTCATCCCCGTCCCCAAGAGCCCCGTCCCCTCTGCCTTTCATCCAGGAAAAACCTCCAGGGGGGCACAGCCGAGCCCCCCGATCCCAGTACCACTGGGCTTATCCATGCTGGGGCCCAGCACCGTTTGCCCCCCGCTTTCTCCAGCAAGCGCCGCTGCCTCCGGACACCCTCCACCTTCATCCTGGCATCCAGCTCCCCCACCCCAGCTGCAGTTTTTAGCTGCCCGAGGCCCGTGCCACATGCGTGTGGCTTTGCAGGGTGCCGAGCTCCGAATTCAGCTGGGGCCCTCGCGGCGTAACCGGCTTTAGCGGGGCACACGCGCTGCACTGGGATCATCCGACACCAGGCGTTTTCCCACCGCACGCAATAAACAGCCGTAATAAATTGCATTATGCAGAATATATTTATGGCTAATTTTTTTAATTTAAGCCACCTGGGAGATTTTGTTAGATTGGCCGATACGGAGCTCTCGGTATCCTGGTAATCTAATGAGAGCTAATAGACAAAATAGGATGATGTTACAGCAGTCTCAGGGCTTTCCATTTTCTGTAGCCCTCTCCGAGATCAAACTGGCAGAACTCATATTTTTTTGAAATTTTATACATAATCGGTGATGCAATTGCCAAAAATAACCTATTCACAGAAGTCTTGCTCCTCTGGTTTGTAGCTCGCTGCAGTCCCGAAGCAAAAAGAACTGCTTTGCAAGGGAACACGGGCTGGGGTCGGGGAGCGGGGGCTACAGTCGTGTGGCAGTTTCCATTCTGGGTATTGTTTTACAGGCAATTTAAATTTAGTTTAGAGTTTAAACAGGGCTAAGAAGTAGTGCACATGATCAGACATATGAGCAATTCCTCATTAAAAAAAAAAAAAGAGCTGTAATTTTTGTATATCTCTTTTCTGTCCAAAAATGTTGCCCTAGTATGAGATTTTGTAAACAAAAACTGTCGGTGCCAAAGGGGAATGAGTGTTCCTATAGTACAAATCAAGCCCTATCAGCAGTCTTTCCACCATAAAACTCACACGCCCATCACAGATCAGCCAAGACTTGCAAAAAGAGTTGAGCCCACCGCAGAGCTTGTTGAGCCAGCGCCTCTCCGCCCCGTGCCAGCCCCGTTCGATCCGTGCCACCTATCTGCGGTGGCTGGGGCAGTCCCCACGCACAGCCGTACCTTCAGCTGCCTCCTTGCCTCCTGCTGTTTCTGGGACTCGGAGGCCATGTGGTACATTTCAGCCTTAACTTTGAATTTCCTTTATTTTGGAGATCAAACTTTGACATTCCCTCAAGGTAGCGGGGTTTTATGTCGTTGCAGATATCCTACTTTAAAAGATAATGCTCCCCCGAAAAAGACCGCAATATTAAAGCCTGAAATAAAACAAAATGTATTTCACTTCTCAGCTCCTATTGCTGGATTAGCTCACATTTCTTTCTCTTTGTTACATATTTAGCACCAAACACAATATTCCTTGCAGGCTAGCTTCCCTCCTCCTGCACGGCCCCGTGGCTGCCTTTCCTTGCAAGAGCCCTGGAGAAGGCTTTGCCCGGCTATAGCCTAGAAGTGCACACAAAAGGGGGGGAGCATAGGGTCTGTGAATATCAGGCAGGGCTGCTCCATACCCTGGGCATTTTAATTTTCATATTTAAAGCAGCAATGCAAAGAGGCAGAGTCCAGGCTCCGTGGGTAACAACAGCCACTTCTTAGCACCGCAGAGCATCCTGCAGCTGCACCTCGGGACCCCTCTCCACATCCTACCCCCATGGGCTCCCTTCCCCTTCCCACCTGTGTAAACCCCCCCCGGGGACTTTTGCTTTCGAGCACAGGCACTGGGCACCCCTGAGATGGGGAGCACCCTCCGGGAGCCCTGCAGTGCAGACACAAGCAGCAGCAGTGATGGAAAAGAGCAGCGGACTTTGAGCCAGGCATCGGTTCTCCGTTGTCTGAGCCGAAGCCTGTTTTTTTTTTTTTTCTTTTTTTTTATGTCCATTTCGTTTTTTAAAGAGCAATTCTACGAGCCCAGCCTCGAGTCAACGCCTCCGTATGAAAGGCGCTGCCTTAACTAGGTGCACAGAGTATAAAGCCAGGAAGAATGGTCTGCTCTGACCCCCTGCACAACACAGGCTACAGGAATTCCCTAAATTAATTCCTGTTTGGATTAGCTCATATCTTTTTAGAAAAACAGCCAACCTTAATTAAGACAAAGGAATTCCAGTGATGTTGAAATCCACCCAGCTCTCAGTAAATTGTTTTAATGGTTAAATACCTCCACTACTTAAAATATAAACTGTATTTGTAATCTGCATTTGCCCAGTTCTAGCTCTGTCTACTGGATAGTATTACACTTGTATCTGCTAGCTGGAAAAGCTATGTATGATTAAACCTCTTTCTGCTTTTCATGTAGGAACTCACAGCCTTGCCTAACTAAACTAAAATGATGTAAAACTGACTGTATTAAATCATGGCAAAAGGGCTCTGACTTGCTCCAAAAATGACAGCAAACCTAGTTAAATTTTAAACAAACAAATATCCTGAATTCTTAGCTGGAAACCTGAGCGTCTGAGCAGTCCCTTCCAAAGTTAAAGTACATCTGTTTAGAAACTGGTTTACAGCGAGGCAGGGCAATTCCTGTGGACAAGGCTTCATTAGCTGAGATTTATAAAACTCCGGCTGCTTCCCGCTGCCCTTTCCTCAGCCACCCTCCAGCGGGCTGGGCTGAGCGCCGACGCACCAGGTACCTGTCCTCACAGCACGCACGCCCTGCCTTCATCTCCAGCAACCATCAGAGGGCCGTGCGTGCTCCCCGAGACGGCCAGAAATGTCTTCTCTAGCCAAACGTCTTTGCTTACACGTGAAGTCAATAAATATTCCACAGCGCGTCCTCCCACCACGGAAGTCCACAATTAATGCGTTTGGGAAGCAGGCCAGGGACCGACGTCCAGGCTCGCGGGTCCTGGCTCAGGGTCCGAGCTCCCTGTAGGCAGCCACAAAAATCCTGAGCCCCTGGGGCTGTGGAGCTGTGGGTGCACAGCCTGCAAGCACCCGCGAGAGCCTGGGGATCCCTGTCTAACCCAGCACATGCATTGGGTGCAATTGCAGATATCCGTTGTGTTTACCTGGTTT
Organism: Anser anser; assembly: GCF_964211835.1. NCBI lineage: Eukaryota > Metazoa > Chordata > Aves > Anseriformes > Anatidae > Anser > Anser anser. Next base: position 24,221,565 of record NC_139729.1, on the reverse strand, counting down.
TTCAGCTGTACGTTCGCACACGTATAGGTATCTCTATAGGTATCTTTATATAGCTCCATATAGGTATCATACATCTTTATATAGCTCCGTGGCATGAACAGAGAGGTGCGTTGTGAATGCACACGTCTGCACGGCACGGGCACACACACGCACACACATAGACACAAATAACTAGGTGAATAGGTGAATATGAACACTAATAGCCATTTATGGCAACAACAATGAAAGCTGTCCCTGGAGCCCGCCTATGGTACGGCAGCCAAAATGATTGAGTACGTCCAGGGCACCGCCGCAGCAATGGCACTCACGTGGGCCTCCTTTTGGAAATGATTAATATTTAACCGGCTTTGTGAACCTGGCTTTGTTTTTGGGAGCGATTAGATAGCGCGGGGCGGGAGGTGTCCGAGCGGCTCCCACTCGTGCTTCGTGAGGAGATGGAGGGAAAGGGATCGGGGGAGATATGGGGCCGCAGACAGAGCCCCTCGGCCCCGTTCGCGTGTGCTGGGTGGGGGGGGAAAAAGGGGGGGGGAAAAAGCAGCCCGAGAGGCCGGTGTAATAGGATGCTGCAGCTTTTCTGCAAGAGGTGAAATAATTTTAAACACAGACACACAATGAGTTTATTTATTTAGAAAGTTGTTAAATAGAGTCTGGGAATTCAAATATTCAATGTTGACATTGTGCAGGGCTGGCGGGGAGCCAGCCCCGGCGCTCCGGGGGGACCCAATGGCCGCGGCGCCCAGGCCCTCGCCCCTCCCAGCCCACGGACGAGGTAAAAGCCATTAGTTATACCCACAAGCAATAGCTGAATCCGAGTCAAATAATGTTGCCTCAGCCAGCCAACTTCAAAGGCGTGTAAGTGTGTTTGGCTTTTTAGTGCTGGAACTGCAGCAATATGTCACACTTTTGAAAGAGTTTTGTAAACAGTTCCTTCCCCTTTGTAGAAACATTTCTTAAGTTTCTTGTACCCCGTGTAAACAGCGCTAATTAACAAGGGTTACATTTTTCATTTACAAGCAGGGCCGCATTAATGACGAGCTCGCTCCTCGGACCCTCCTTTCCCTTTGTGTCCTGCCCCTGCCCCTCACTGTGGCCGGGCCGGTGCGGCGGGGGGCAGCTGGGGGCAGACGGGGGGCCCTGGGGGGCAGTGGGGGCAGTGGGGGGCAGCTGGGGACAGCTGGGGGCCAGCTGGGGCAGCTGGGGGCAGCAGGCAGCGGTGGCTGCCCAGGGGCAGGCGGCGGTGCCAGATGTGGTGGTGGCGGCTGCTGGGGGGGAATAGAGGAGGTGGGCAGGGAGAGAGGGAGATGGAAAAATGGGGGGGAGAAAGGAGGGAGAGAAGGGGAGGGAAAGGAGAGACTGGGTGAGGGAGTGGGAGGGAGAGAGGGAAGGAAAGAGGAAGGTTGGAAAGAAAAAGGGAAGGAGGGAAGGAGGGAGGGAGGGAGGGAGGGAGGGAGGGAGGGAGGAAGGAAGGAAGGAAGGAAGGAAGGAAGGAAGGAAGGAAGGAAGGAAGGAAGGAAGGAAGGAAGGAAGGAAGGAAGGAAGGAAGGAAGGAAGGAAGGAAGGAAGGAAGGAAGGAAGGAGAGACAGAAAGAGAGAAAGAGAGAGAGAGAGAGAAAGAAAGAGGGAGAGAGAGAAAGAGAGAAAGAGAAAGAAAGAGAGAGAGAGAAAGAGAGAAAGAAAGAGGGAGAGAGAGAAAGAGAGAAAGAGAGAAAGAGAAAGAGAGAAAGAGAGAGAGAGAAAGAGAGAGAGAAAAAGAGAAAGAGAGAAAGAGAGAGAGAGAGAGAAAGAAAGAAAGAGGGAGGAGAGAGAGAGAGAGAAGGAGAGAGAAAGAAGAAAGAAAGAAAGAAAGAAAGAAAGAAAGAAAGAAAGAAAGAAAGAAAGAAAGAAAGAAAGAAAGAAAGAAAGAAAGAAAGAAAGAAAGAAAGAGAAAGAAAGAAAGAAAGAAAGAAAGAAAGAAAGAAAGAAAGAAAGAAAGAAAGAAAGAAAGAAAGAAAGAAAGAAAGAAAGAAAGAAAGAAAGAAAGAAAGAAAGAAAGATTAAAAAAAAGGAGAAAAAATGAAGGGCAAAAAAGGGGGAAAATGAGGAGGGAAAGTAGGAAAGGAAGAAGGGGGCGAGGGAAGCCCCCCGCCCGCTCTGCACCGTGCCAAGGGTTAACGCAGCGCCTCGGGACGAGGTGCCCGGCACGGGACGGGATTGTCTCGGCCGGCCCCGGAGCCTCCCGAGCCTGCGGCCGCCGCGCAGAAGCCACCCGGGGACAGCGCCGCGCCGGGATGCTGCCGGGCCGGGCCGGGACAAGCCGAGCCGGGACAAGCCGAGCCGGGACAAACCGAGCCGGGACAAACCGAGCCGGGACGAGCCGAGCCGGGACGAGCCGAGCCGAGCCGAGCTGTGCCGGCTGCACGGCGCCGGCTGCGGTACAGGCACGGGTAAAGCAAGGGCGAGCGAAGAGCCCCGCCGCGAGGGCTGGGAGCCCGGGCACGGCAAACGTTTCCCTGCTCGAAAACAAATTCCCGCACCGAGTCTTAAACAGGCAAATAAAGTTGCCGGCTCTGTTTTTCAATCGGGGCTTTTTAAGTGCTAGGCTGAGGCAAATTACAGGCGCAGGAAAAGCTGCTGAAACTTAGGAAAGTGTTATTTTACTATCTCAGATGGTTAGGGGGATCTGGATCTACCTTGGCCGCACTAAATTGCCTGTAAAAAAGTGGTGATAAAGTGTAAAAGTAACAAGTGCCTCCTTCTTCACGTGTGTTCCCCTAAGCTGATCACCTTCTGCCTCTTTATGAGGCTACCGGGGGGCCGGGGGCTGCCCCGGGCCGGCTGCGGGGCTGCGGGCTGGCGGCGCCCGGGGCTGGGGCGGGGGTTATTCGGGGATAAGGGATCCCCGGGAGGGCACAACCCCCCCGGACCGGCGCAAAAAAAGCTGCCCGGACCCCGGGGGCTGCCCGGCGCTGCCCGGCCCGCGGGAGACCGCGCAGGTGCAGCTCGGCTGCGGATGGCCGGCCCCGCATCTCCTGGGCTGGACCCGCACCCCTAGGGCAGGATCTTCACCCCCAGGGTCAGATCCGTACCCCCAGGGTCAGACCTGCACCCCCAGGGTCGGGTCCGTACCCCCAAGGCCGGATCCGCACCCCCAGGGCCGGCCCCGCACCCCCGCGCCCGGCCCCGCACCGCTGGCCCCGCACAGAGCTCCGCAAGCGCGGCAGCGAGGGAGGCTTCAGCTCCCTTATCCCCCTATATTTAAAGCTGGGCATTAAAAAAAAAAAAATCTCTAGCTATTCCCTACTAGTTATTCCTCTACTAGTTATTCCTCTTTTTGTTTCTTCTATTTTTTTTTTCTTTTTAGTTTGGGCGCACTGTAAGGGGGGGACACCTCCAAATTGGTTTTTAGCAGTTTTACAGCGAGGCCGAGCAAATGTTCACGGCAGGTACCCGCCTGTAGCGACGAGGGAAAAGCTTTCCTGAGCATTAGCGGCAGCCACACAACCGGGGCGATTTTTATTTGCCGCACACACACAAAAAAGTAAAAGTGAAATAATGCAAGGGGCGCGCTGGATCCCGATCCCTGCCGCTTTTCCACGTAAGAGGGCGAAGGCTACGAAATGTTTGCTGCTCCCAGCCCCGAAAGAAAGCACCGAAAAGCTGCAAACTTTTCCGACGACATCGCAGGGGTCGCCTCCGACCCCGCTCCCACTTGCCGTGAAACCGAGCCGCTCTTCGGGGGGAAGGAAAAAAAAAAAAAGAGCGAGCCTTTCGCAAAACGCCCGAATCCCGGCTTTTTAAACCCGATTTCCTTTAGGAGCGGATTGCAGCCGGAGGATTAGTTAATGCAGCCTCGGACACGGTGCTAGCCCCGGAGCAGGGACCGCGAGCTGGGCACCGAGCAGCATTTTTGTTTGCAAACGGTGTGCGCCGGCTTCCCCGCTCGAAAATCACCTAATCAAAGGCAGGTTGCTGCTGGTATTGTTAAGGTTCACGGCAAAGCTGGGGATGATGCGGAGAGATCTTTCGCTTCCCCTTTTCCCTCTATTTTTTTTTTCCCCCCTTCACAAATAAAGAGTAAATAAGCATCTGCTTTTTACGTCACGCAACTTATGCAACATTGCATCTGACTTTCTTTTTTTCTTTCTTTCTTTTTTTTTGCCTGCCCATTATTATTATTTTTTTTTTTCACTCGGGAATGTGGGTTGCCAGCGACATGGATATCAAATGCAACTTGCCCAGATGTGTCAGGGAAAATAAAGACATCAGCCGCTTTTAAAATAGGACGCGAAAGCTGGCGAAGTTTGGTTGTTGATTCCCTCTTTTTTTTTAAAAATAAAAAATAATAAAATAAAAACGCTGCCGCAGTCAAAAGCAAAGATCTCTATCGGAAAGGAGAAACAGATGGAGGGAGCGTAAGACAAATAATTAAATAAGTCGGCGCTGGCGTGCGGACGGCCGAGCCCTCGCCCCGCGGAGCGGAGACCTCGGGGCGGCCAAAGCGTATCCAAAAGCCGCTGGAGAGGCGCCCGCAAGCCCGGCGTTTCGCTCCCCTTTTCCGCGGCTGCCTCCAGCCTCTCCCCCTGCCCCCGGCCGCCCCCCCCCCGCTCCCCCCCCCAGCTCCGCGCAACCTCGGCGCAGCCTCCCCGCAGCCTCCCCGCACCCTCCCCGCAGCCTCCCCGCGGCCTCCCCACGCGTGCCGCGCTCCCACGCCCCCCCCCCCCCCCCCCCCGGCTCGGTGGGGTCGGCCCCGAGACCCTCGGATAACGGGGCTTGGGGGGGGGGGGGGGTCTTTTTGGGGTGGGGGCACAAGCAGAGGGATGGGGGGGGGGGGCCGGCTACCTGCGCGCCGCCGCCGCCCCCGCGGAGCTGCGGGGGCCCCTCGGTGCGCGCACGCACCCCCACCCGCGGCCCCCGGCCCTGCGCGCAGCCCACAGCGCCCACTATAGGGCCCGCAGCCTCTCGCACATCCCCCCCCCCCCCCCTCTGCCCCCCCCCCCCAGACCCCCCCACCTCCAGCCCCCGGCGGCGGCGGCAACTTCCAGCGCTCGCCACTGAACTTTTCCTCAACTCCTTCCCCCACCTCCCGCCGGGAGCCCGCAGCCCCCACGCAGGATCCGGCCCCGCTCCGCGCCCCGGCTGCAGCCCCGCAGCATCCACCCCCCCCCCGCACACCCCCCCCCCCCTCCCGCCCCCGGCCGTGCCGAGCCGAGCCGAGCCGAGCCGAGCCGGGCCGGGCCGGGCCGGGGGATGCTGCAGGTTGCCGGCCGAGCTCCTCGCCGCACCAGCCCCGTCTGTGCAACATGGCAGAGAGCGAGGGGGGAAAAGCCGAGAGAAAGGGGGATTGCACCTACTTGCGGCCAGCTTCCTCGCCCTGCCTTTGGATCGCATGCTGCCAGTCCCGCGGCCGATGCTGCCGGGGGGGGTGGGGGGCGCGGGGGGGGCTTTTTTTTTGGCTTTTTTTTTTTTCCTCCTCTCTTTTTCCTCCTTTTTTTCGCTCCCCCTCTCTCCTCTCCCTCTCCCGCACACACACGCTCTCCCTTTCTCGCAAACCCGGCTCGCTATCTCTCCAGCATTGTCAGTTTGGACACCTTCGCACATGCGCACGGGCGGCTCCCCCCCGCTCTTCAACATTTCAGCGCCGCCAAAAAAAAGTTTGCAGCGATCCATCACCGCCGGGGGGGACCCTGACAGCCGCCACCGGGGCCGGCCCGGGCCGGGCAGCCGCCGCCGGAGGGCTCCGAGCCGGCAGCTCCGCGCCCCCACCGGGGCAGGGGCCGGGGCTGGAAGAAATGACACTTTTTTTTTTTCCTTTTTTTTTTTTCCTTTTTTTTTCCTTTTTTTTCCCTTTTTTTCCTTTTTTTTTTCCTTTTTTTCCTTTTTTTTCCTTTTTTTTCCTTTTTTTCCTTTTTTTTCCTTTTTTTTTCCTTTTTTTCCCCTTTTTTTCCCCTTTTTATTTTTATTTTATTTTTTCTCTTTATCTTTTCGCTTATTACCGCCGTTCCGGCGCCCGTACCCTAAGTTTAAGTTTATTTTCATCCGGCCGCGGTTCCCGTGGGTCCCCGCGTACACGCGGGTGGACAGAGATAACGCGGTGCTGGCTTTTGCCGGGTGCGGGTACCGCTGCGCTGAGCGCTCGCCCGGCGCGGACACTTTCCCCACCTTGACCTCGGCTCAGGCACCGCCAGTTGGGCAGAAAAAAAGCGCTTTTAAAACAGAAACACCGACCGCTCTAATCTGTTTTAATTACAGGCTTTGCCAATCAAAGAGGGAGCGCGCTGAAATTGGGAACTCCTTTAGGGGATGGCTGTGTCCGAGGTATGAATCAATCCCAGCTACATATAGATTTTCCTCCGGTACAACCTCCTTGCATTAAACAGTTTTGTTCAATACCTTCCCTGCGCTATTTATGTTCCCATTAATATCTGTTGCAAATCCTGCCAGACACCATAAAAGAAAATTACAATCTTTCAGACTCGGTGCTGCGCCAGTACATACACGCTGCTCAACTTTTTGTTTTAATAAAATCCTCAGCATCGCCCCTTCCCCTTCTCCCCCATCCCCCCGCCTCCCGGCTGCCGGTGCTGCGGATCGGGGCCCCCCCCGCGGGCCAGGACCCCCGCACCCCACCCGTGTCCCCCCCCGGACCCACGCGGGATGGGGGTCCCCCTTCTCCCGCACCGCTCCCCAGAGGGCTGGAACTCGCCCTGCCGAGCCGTCCTTGATGCCGGGCGTTATTTGGGATTTGCGATTGGGATGGTGATGGTTATTGTTATTATTATTTATTCGGGAGGGGGGCAGCTCCCAGCCCTGCAGCCCTTGCCCGCCGCAGGGGGATGCTCGGGGCCGGGCTGCGGGGCTGCCCTCGGAGGCCGGGCGTTATTCTCCGCCTCCAGCCCCTCCAGGCAGCCCCCCACCGGAGCGGGGCTGCCCGGGAGGTGGCTCCAAAACACCCCCCGGACCGACCCACGCAGCCACCGCGTCTGGAAAAAGCAAAATCCCTCGTGGGGGGGGGGGCTTTGCAAAACTCCCCCCTTCCCCTAGCCCCCTACCCCCTCTTTCAGCGAGGACCCCCGCGAAGCCCCCACGAAGCTCCCTCGAAGCCCCCAGCCCCTCCCGGGGGCCAGCCCCAAGCCCTGCTCCCCCCCTCCTCGCCTGCCGCTCCCCTGCCCACCCGCGGGGAGGGGAGGACACGCGTGGGAGCGCAGATGCGGCGTTCCCGGGGCGGGCAGCCCTCACCCACCCCCCCCTCTTGTCACCGCCACCTGCCCTTCGTCCCGGCGGCCTCGGGAGCCCGGCAGGTGCCTCGCCACCCTCCGGGACCCCCCCTCGCCGTCCCGGGCCGCCTCCCGGCCGCCCCCCGCCGCCTGCCCGCCCTCCCCGCCTCCCCCGGGGTCGGCAGCCGCAGGCTCCCCACGCTCGCTCCCGTCCCCGCGTGTTCGCGACGACCCCCCCGGGAAATCCGTTTCGTTCCCGAGGGGAAAGGAGGCTCGGCCTCGCCGCCAGCCTCCGCTGCCTCCCCGCACGGCCGGCTGCGGGGACGAGAGCCCGTTTGCAGCGGGTCCACGGGCACGCGGAAATATTTATTTCGGGGGGGGGGTGCGTGGGTGGGTGGGCGACGGTTTTCTCGTACACGCCGGGAGCGCACAAGCACCCCCTCGCACATTCCCCGTAACAGGAAATTTTCCCTTCCTTACATGACAATTGAACGAGCCCCGCAGCCTACTTGGAGAAAAGTTGGAATTCTTCATCGAGGGATTTTGCTGGGCTATTGTCTTTGTGCAGTGAACTTTACGTCGTGCTATTCAATCGCAATCTATATTCTCCTAGCTACCAGTAAGATTAATTTAATCATTGTAATGCAATTATTAATACTGTTTACCCAACGCTTGATTTCAGGTTTGCTGTTAAGAAATTAAGCTCCTCGCTGGGCGACCGAAAAAAAAAAAGCAGCGCAGGGATTTCCAGCCCACGTTGAAATGAAACAGTCCTCTTTATTTAGTCTCAGGACTCCAGCTTTCAGCCATGGGCTCAATTAGGCAAAATGGAAACAATTTTCATTCATTGCAATAACTCACTGTTCTGCTGATCACTTTCAAAATATACACTTTATTATTATACGCTGACCTCGGTGCCGCCGAGTGGCAAGGCTAGAAAGAGGCAGAGGGATCTCTCCAGCCCCCTTGGGCTGTAATTATTAGAAATTAATTGGGTTCAGGACCCCGGGTAGCACGGGTAAATTAATAGCTTGTCTGGTTGTTTAAAGCCGGCCCCCAGCCCCCGGCCGAGCCGGGGAGGGGGCTCCCAGAGCCGGACCCCGCCGGGCGAGCGCCTCCGGCTCCCCCGCCGGCTTTCGGGGAGCTACGGAGGGGTTAAAATCCAACCTAAAGATCCTGTATACTTGGAGCTGTCGTGCGGGGAGTAAAAGTGAAAAGGGAGCCTTAGGCAAAAGGAAATTACTGCAAGCCCGCGTGACCTTTCCGAGAGGTAATCAATCAAGTGATCAACAGGGATATTTATCATTGCTAGATGGGGCTACTTTACAAATGCACGGGGGGGGGGGGGGCACGCACGCACACACACAAAAGTTTGGATAAAGCCGGTGAGTCTGAAGACAAATACGGAGGCTTTAATCGCTGGGAAGCTTGCAAATTTTCCTTTCCGAGCTCCCAGAAGGTGAGGGAGGGAGAAAACGGCTCCGAAGTTTCCCGGTAGAAAACGCCTCCTGTGCTAGGTGGTCCCATGCAAGCTGTCCGCTCTGCTCGGCGGTCCTGGGAAAGGCTGGGAACGACAGATGTGATTAAAAAAAAAAAAAAAAAAAAATAGGTCCAAATACGACGGAAAATAATAGAGAGAGATGGGAGCTCTGATAGCCGGGCTCGGTGTTTGTTTTCATGTGCCGTGTTTTTATTTGCTGCCTCGAGCTCGGAGGCTGCGGAGCCCGCTCCTGGCTGCCTCTACTCCCCGAAACGGTTAACTCAGAAACCAACCCAAAGCAACCCAAACCCCAAAACCCGTGCCCCCCTGGTAGACGAAATCAGCGATCTGCTTCAATTAAACTTGCTCCCCGGAGCATAAAGCATCCACCGCGACGCAGGCAGTGAAACCCAGCAATAAAAGCGCGTGCATTTTCTGCACAGTTTCCCTCTCCCTTGTAAAACATGCCTTCGAGTAAGCCCCAGCCATTTCATTTTTGCGCCCTGCAACTTTCCGGCTCCCTTCCCAAACCCCCACAGACCCCTTTTTTTCTCTCTTTTTTTTTTTTTTTTCCCCCCCCGGTTTTACTCCCGCACTAAACCCTCCTCGGCGCCCTCCCGGTGCAGGGACCCCGATCCCGACCCCCCCCCGCCCCGGACCCCCCCCCCGGGACCCCCTGCTCCGCGGAGAAGGGCGCAAAGCTGCGGCCGGGGCTGCGCCCCTCGCTGCGCGCAAATCGCCGCCCCCGCCGCCGGGCTCGCCCCGCGCAACGCTGCGCGCCCCCTGCGCGGTCTGCGGCGCCCCCGCGCGGCCCCTGCGCGGCACTGCAGGGCTCGGGGGGGTTGGGGGGGGACGGGAGGGGACCCCCAGGCTGCCCCCTGCATCCCGCGGAGATTTCCGCGGGCGCGGCTTGTCTCCCGTGGCCGGCAGAAGGGGGTGCGACCCCCGGGGGACGGAGGGAGAGAGGTGGCGGGTTTGGGGGGCGCGCAGGGGGGGGGGGGGTGGCGGTGAGGTCGCCGCCGGGGGGGTGATTCCCCGCGGAAACGGCGCGGGACGCAGGGTGAGGTGAGGGACGTGGCCTTCCTGCCCGCAGGGGGCTTGGGTGAAGCGCATCTGCCCGTGGGGGCTTGGGTTTCTGCACCGTTGGGGCTGAAGGGAAAAAAAAGAGAGAGGTCAGCAGCCGGATGGAAAGAGCAGGACCTGGCTTAGCGTGGCCAACCGGGGCGCAAAAGAAGCAAATTTTGCTTTCCGCCTCATCGTGGATCTCCTGAGCTCCTTCCTGTGGGACTTGCAGCCTCCCGTAACCAGAGGGAGGCTTCACCAGACCCCAGGGCTCTGCCTGAAGGCACCGCAGCAAAGCACTGCGGAGGTCTAAAATGCACATTTAACCTTTTTTCAGGGAAATCCTGAAAGCCTTAGGGGAGGCCTCGAAGAGGCACAAACATCCTCACCAGTGGGGAACCCATCCAGCAAAGCCCCCAGCCCTGCAAGGAGGAGGCAGGGCAGGGCCATCCCAGGACATACAGCAGGACTCATGCATCCCCCAGCTGCAAACATAACATTTATTTACCAGTTTACCAAAGAGAGGTACAACCAATGCCCCCAAACCAAGCTCCTCTCCAAGAATTAGAGCACCACTTAGCCGAAAAAGTCGTGTCTTCGTATCCTCAGGAGGTGACCCCTGGTCTGCCTGCTCCTAAAGGAGATGCAACAGGAAAAACTGACGGGGAGGAAGGGGGAAGTAATTACAGGCCACTAGAGAGAAAACAAACACGCTCTGAACATAGACAAAACACTGAGCAAAGTCAAATTAATAGTGTGACAAATCAGAAGGGAAAAATGTCAGCAGAGATCAGCCGAAAGTGAACATCCTATTAAAAGCGAAAATTGAAATCATCAAAATAGTGGAGAAAGACGGAAAGGGGAAGGGATTTGAAAAGCAAACCCAAGTAAAAATAAAGGAAGGAGGTGAGAAGGAGTGAGCACTCTACCTCAATGCTCAGCAATGGTCACAGGGCAAAAAATAAAAATAAAAATAAAAAGACAGCCCCACCGTGCAGGTAGGTGACTCGGCACAGGGGCTGGTTTACACCAGGCTGGCTCCCGCTAAGCACAGTGGCATGGACAGGGTCAGAAAATCCCTACAGAAGCGGAGAGGGGTGTTTTGGGGCCTCCCCGGTGGCTCTGCAGAAGGAAGGGGCCGTGGGTGGGTAGGACGTGGGCTTGGGGAGCTGCGGTCCCCTCTAGGCAGCGCTCGCGGGGGAAATGGAGCAACAAGCACCCAGCAGCTCCAGCGGGGCGCTGCCATCCCCCAAATCATGATTTCTTTCACCGGAGCCCCGTGCAGAAGCAGGCCTGCCCCATACCAGGGAGGCTGGGGAAGCTTTGGTTATCTGGCAGCTTGAACGAGGTAACGCGACCAAATGTAAGGGGGGAAACGTAACGGGGCGACAGCAGAAAGGCCTCTGGCTGGCAACGCTGGAATAAATGAAATTTCTGAGTCAAAAATATAATCAGTTTGTGTCAGCGAGAGCAGGACCCCGACCCAGGATTGTCAGCGAGATCCCGGAGTTTCTCTTTGCTGGTCCTTCAGCTGCTTTCGTTGGGAGCCGTACTGTCAGCAAAGAGCGGGCTTCTTCCTGCCTCTCTTTGCAGGAACCACAAAGACAGGTTAACACATCAGCCTTTATAAAATCCACAAACCCATTTTTCCCTCTAAAACATAAGGAACACATTCATATTTCACTCCCATTTCTCTCCAGTCCAAAAGCACAGGGTCGGAATTAATGAGTAAAGTATTTGTGTGACGTTTTATATTGTATTGGCATTTATATAGTGCTTTTCACAGGCTTCATGTCAAAACCCTTTACAGGGCAATAAATCATATACCTTTCCTGATGAAATTGTATGTAGGCAATTGGGCACCTATCCTGCCCTCAGCAAGGTCCCGCGCGCGAGACACGGGGAGCGTGATGAAACCTGCAGAAGGGTGTCTGAAAAAATGGATGGAGGTCAGACCTTCCCCCCTCAATATCCTGCAACACGGTAAAAAGTCTTCAGAGCCCACCTGAACAGCCACAGGAAAGACCTAACCTTAACACGACAGAGCTGCTCTTACAGTCTGGATTACTCAGCATGCAAATTGAATCGGGGGTCTTACACTTAACCCCCCCGTTTTGTTTTTTTTTGCCTCTGAATTTAAACAAGATGTCCATTTCCATTGGATATAGGGATATTTAAATTGAGTTCGTTTCTGAAAGCAGTGGTCACTCCCAAGAATGAAGCCAAGTGCCAAAATCTTGGCTCTTAGGCTTTTTGTTGGCACTCACAAATATATCTTTTAATACAAAATTTGAGATGTGAAGGTGCACCTCTGCACTGCTGTCGTTGGCTTCCTTTACTGCCATTTTTTGGCTAATGAAGAGTAATGAAGTTCTGACAACAGCATGCCTGATTAGAATGACTTTTACTTGTTTATTTGCATTCCTGCACTGTTACCACAACCAGTTCTGGGAAAAAAAAAAAAACAATAAAAAAAACATTTAATGTCTTTTAGGGAAAGATGCCAGCGAAGATGATAAGAAGCTGCCGTAGGTCTTCTCTGTTGCCCTGCTGGGGAATCACAGCACTTCATCCAATTCGCAAGTTCTTTAGAGCCACTGGGTCCAAAGGGTGTTTCGCAGAGCGTCCCTCCTCGCAGACCCCACCACGTAGATGCAGTTGCCTTGGGACTGCAAAAGGCAATGGCTGAGAGGCAAATGGAAATTCTTTGCAGTAGCTCGACACGATTTAAAAACCACTTTTCCACCTCCCCTATCTGTAACGCTACAACTGATAACATTCTGCGCATACCGGCCGAGCGTTAAAACGCATTAGGTACCAACTTGGTTATGATTTATCAGCCGGAAGAACTGTTGGAATAATTTCTGAGCATGAAAGAATACAAAAAAAATTACTGTTCCCTACCAGTCGTTTAGATTACCTAATCTGAAGTCAAAGTGACTCAGAAGCAAAGCAAAGCTCGCAGGTAAGAGCACACCACCGAACCCCATCGACTTCCACGGGCTGCGTGAGAAGATCTTATCTCTCAATCCCGTGTCCGTACCCAACTTATTAGCAGTTTGAAGAATGATCTGTAAATAATACACGCACATAGACCTCACTGAGATGGATGACAGTGATAATTTAAATGGTCTTTTCAGCGGGAAACGCTATCGGCATCAATAGTTGGAGTTGAATTTTTAGAGTAACCAACACGTTAGAGCCTGTAAAACCTTTTCTTTCTGGCAGTAATACACTCAAAGATTAAATTAGACTAAATGTTTGTTACAACAAACGGATTAATGTTAGCATTCAGGATTATGCTCCCAGTCAGTGTTTATTATGTTTTTGGTCATATTTATTCTAGAGGTCTCATTTTCCTACTTCCATAATTTTTTGATCAGTTTTGCTTAAACTGGAAGCCTTTTACTTTTGACTTTAGAAATTACTATTTCTTCTTAAAACCTCTAACAGGTTACAGTATCTGGAATGAGTACTAAGGAAAAGCAAACAAGGTAGCATAAATTACTATCTAATCTACCCCATCTGACTATTTCTAAGGTACCTGTTCCTGCGGTATCGAGGTACTGGATCTCTGAGAGCATGTGATCTTCGATCTTACGTTGGACCTCTGATAATATTTTTTAATTAAACGTTTTATTTGATGCCTGCTGTAGCTAACAGGCAAATAACATCATATAAAGAATAAAAGAGAACAGGGAAGAGAAAACGGTGCCTAGATGTAGCATGTTTATTGCAATAAAACATAAAACACCATCGTCCATTCCCTGCTGAATTAAAATTGTCAGCTTCAAAGTCTGAGTAAGAATTGGTCGGGGGGGGGGGGGGAGAAAAAAAAAATAGCTCTTTCAATCTATTAACATTAAACTTGAAATTAAAAAGTTTGTTGGGGCAAGTTTGAGGTATTCACACAAATAATTCAGAAAACATATGATTTTTTCTCTTGCTTTGCTGTCCAGTTCCCAGCAAATATTCTGCTCTGTTGCTACCTTTCACTAGGACTTTCAAGACTTCCATAGTGGTTGAGCTGAACCACGCTCTTTCTTTGCCTTTGTCCTCTTTGAAATGTGTTTTTAAATTTTTTTTTTACATGGCATTCATTAATATGAAAGCATAAATGCATGGAAAATGACTGTATTCGTAGTTGATGCAACAGCTGTTTCTAAGAGGTGTTAAGAAGGAAGATAGCGTTAGAGCTCTGTTGCTTCAGTTTGTTGAGGATTATATGAAAATGCGTATCGACCAGTACATCATATCAATACAGGGCATTTACAGACAACACCTTCAGCTGGCAGAAGCCGAGTGTGCTCCATTCCTTCCCCATGAAGGGGAAGCCCAGCCCTTGCTCAGCCCTTTCTGCTGGCTGAGGATTCCCCAAAGGCTGGGTATCACCACCTCCATCACACCCAATGTACTCTGAAGTCCCGCTGCTCTAGAGCCATCAAGTACAGCATCCTGATACTATGACTACTGAGTAATCTTTTCAAAAGGTCTTTGGGAAAATTTCCACAGTATTCCCATTTGCTGCTCTATATTGTTTCTTTCATTTGCACTCATCACCCTAATCTGAGTACATTTTAATAGCACACATCTGTTCGACCGTTTCTTCTCCAGCATCTTCCCCGAGGGGGATGCTTACACGGTGTAGTGATTTGTAAGGTTTCTTTTGCCTTTGATGGACTCCAACCAAAAGCTCAGCACCGTGAGCTCCCCGGCAGCTCTGCAGGAGCAGCCTCGTGGTACCTGCTGCCCGGAGGAGGGCAGAGAACGGCATCTCACGCTTGTTGCAGGTCCGCCCTTTTCTTCAGCTTTTCCTACAGCAACCAAAGAGCTCGTAAGAGCCCAACCCATCTGGACGAAGCAGCTGGGGAAGTGCCGGTGAGGCGCTGCCAGGCCCTGGAGCTGCTGCAGCCGCAGCTCGGAGCCCCGCGGAGGGCACAGAGCTGCTCTGTTCCCATGTCCTGCTCAGCCAGAGCAGCCAGCCTCCACACCGGGGCATCTGGCTGAAGGACGAATGATAAAACCCTATAGAAAAGGCAGGAAAGCAAAGATCTGGTTTTCTCCTTCCTCGCATTTCCTAAGGTATCTGTGGTTTAGCCTTTTAGTTTTCGTTGCACAGGAATGTTCCTTAAGCTTATTTCACAGCAGGCTGTAAGGATGAGAGCTCGTTCATCAAGAGCAATACCTCAGATGCATGCAAATTTCATGACAGAGTGCTGAAGTGCGAAGAAGAAAAATAATTTTTCCCATCCCAGAAATCATTTCAAAATTTCAGAATTTTTCCCAAATGCAGCAAGACGCACTTAGAAGTGGGTTCTGTTCGTTGCTTTTGGCTTATTTGTTTTGTTTTTACGGAAGCACAGGAAAAGTAAAGAGCACTCTAGTAACACTGCAACCCAGACTTAGGGCTCTCCAGGAACATGAAGATTTGGGGTTTAAGTTCTTCTTCTCAGACGGGCACTCAGGGTTAGGACACACTCCCTCTCAATTCTAGCCTGAAAACAAACTTTTTATTACAAAAGTTTCACTGAAGCTGGCATGTTCCCACCAAATGCTTCAGTGGTGAGAAATAAAGAGTTCCCGAGTGTAAAGCGCTGCCAAAAAAAGTCCCGATCATTTCTAGCCAGTGAGCAAGCAAATGTCTTGCTTTACATCAGGAGAGAAGGATCTCTGTGTCCCAGCGGTGCTGTAAGCACATGCCTCAGCTTCCCCCAGCTATTTGCTTCTGCCTCCGCTCAGTTAGGTGCCAAAAATAATGGGGGGTCATTTTCAAACATACTTGCAGTTTGTA
This sequence comes from Anser anser, assembly GCF_964211835.1. Taxonomy (NCBI): domain Eukaryota; kingdom Metazoa; phylum Chordata; class Aves; order Anseriformes; family Anatidae; genus Anser; species Anser anser. The sequence goes on along the minus strand of NC_139729.1, from coordinate 24,206,039 downwards.
TTGTAAATGCTTATACAAAAAGCATGAATAAAGGACACAGAAAATTACCATGACCTTTAATCTATCCTGTCACAGTGATTTCTGTTTTTTTCTCACATACGTACACATATATGTGTGTGTGTGCGTATACACATACACACCCGTTCATGATGTGTGAAGAGATTTTAGAAATAAATCTCTCTCAAATATTTACTCTTCAAACCCATATGACTTTTTAAAAGAGAAGTGGGATCCAGGGTAGGGTGCAAAGATCACGTCCGAGATCCTGAGGCTGATCAATATCAGCCGAGCTCGTTTTAAGCCAGTACAGCTAGATATTTTGGGGAGGGTATTAGTTTCTTGTCCGTACTTCCAGGAGTGGCCGTTTGAGGAGCCCAGGGTGCTGAGCCAGCACTTCCAGCGCCCACCGCTGCGATGGCCAGTTGTGAATGCTGGGTGCAGCTGGGGACTTTGTGCTGCTCCTTATTAGACTCAACCCACAAAAACAGCAGCTGGAACACACCAGCCAACCCATGCTAACCCTGTCTCTTGCCAAATACCTTTGGTTCCCGAAGCAGTCACCGCTGCACCTGCCGTCGATATCCCCGACAAAGCAGGTACTGGCGGAGAGAAGAGCCCCGTGCCACCGGCAGGAGAGCACCTCCTCTGCCTGCTCCCTGAGAACACAAGAGCAAAAGGAGTCCCCCTTTCTCCTTGAAGAAGAGCTAGTGTGTCCAAGACAAACTCGCAAGAACTCTGTCCCTTCATATAATTTTTAATTAATTCTACCTTAATTCTCAGACAGCAGTCTGAGAAGCTGCAGCATTATATATATACGTCCTCCTTGTGTTTCACTGTTTACATTGTGTTATTCTCTGGCTATTTCCCAACCTTATTCACCCACCCTGGAGATCAATTTGTACACCAAAATAAAGTATGATCTTATCTTTGAGCCGCACAGAAAACCGAAACAAAATTTCTCACGGGAGGCAGGGGTTAAGGCACGGGACTGGGTGTCGGAGAAGTGCTGTTCTATTCTTGGCTCTACCACTCACTTGCTGTGGGAGCTTGTGGAGCAAGATATAGAGCAGGAATGGAGACCGTAGCCAATAAATTCCTCCCCTGCAACTTTTCCTCTTTCATTATGCATGAGAGTGAGCATTTCCAGCGTTCGAGCATAGATCTGAAAGCTGGGGAAATGCCACTCGACCGAAATACAGAACCAGCAGAAAAAGAAAATGAGTGGAAAACATCAATTACAAAGCTCTGAAGTACTGAAAGAGGATGTCTACTCACACAGCAAGAACGGTGGGCCAGATCCAGCCCCGGGCTCAGCAGGCACACCACCACGCGCTGCCCTGGGCTCTCTGTGCCTGGTCCCAGAGCCATGGGCAGGTTCCCTGCAACAGCAAGCAATGAAACCCTGGCAAAGGTCTTCGGCCTGAGAGGTTCTGGTTTGTTTAGAAAAAAAAAAAAAATAGAACCTATGCTTTGTTTTTTAAATAAGCGATCTGGCTTTTAGAAAGTAAAAAATAAAATTTATTAGGGCAACTTTGATTCAAAAGCCACGGTTCAGACCGTATCCAGATCTGGAGCAGCCAACAAACTGCCTCAATTAAGGACAAGCTCTCAGCTGGCTCCCGCTGGAAGCAGCATTGCCTTGTGCTCCAAGAGGGACAGACCAGACAGTAATTGCTGCTTTGGATAACAGCTCTGATGGGATGCACACAGCTGCAGCAACTCTTACAGATTTGGGGAATTAAAGAACAATCAAGCACACAGGTCCTCATTTAGGCACCGTGGGGGAAGGCTCTTACACCACTATGCCAGCTAAAGATTGAAGAGTGAGATCTTTGCAGCTGTGGTGTTCTGTGTGTAAAATGTATTGTCACGAAACTGATTTATCCTTATTTATTTTTAATCATTTTACCACCTACTCAGAGGATCTGCACAGCATCCCGCTTTGAGGCGTGCTCTCGATGGTCAGTGCAGCCTCAGCCCACCTGCTGACAGCTCTGCAGCCTGCTCCTGGACCAGGTAGGCTGAGAGAAGCAGCACGCTAACCCATTTCTACAATATTCTTCAATGTCAACCTTGTTTTCAAAATTGTGGATGTGATACATGGGAATAGCATGCGCCTTGTTTTAAAAGAAACTGGCCTTGGGAAGAAGAGCTAGCTTCTTGATACATAGGAACAATTCTTTCAATTTCATGCTTCTTATAATTTTCTATATTCTACTTGCAGAAATATCAGGCGACCATAGTCTTTAATTGTTAACCTAAGTGCAATGCATGCCTGGTATATAACAATTATTTCTTAATAAAGTATAACTATTAAAAAAAAAAATTCAACAGTATCGGCCTGTGCAACTGAAACTGTTAATTTACCTAAGGGATTATTTCAACATATATGTATATTAGGCATTATATAAAACCTAAGATTTCTTGGGAAATTATCAACAAAGGCAAGATTTTTTCAAACCCACTCTTTACTGATTGCATTATCAAATACAATTTTATTTGCTTGAATCTTCTGGGAAGGATATGATTTTAATAATGCATAAAAGGCTTGCCTCGTAGTTGGCTGTTGGCTTTTACTTGATACTTAATGTAATCTGTAATTACTCTAGCAGCTCCTGTGTTGGCTAGTGCGTTAAGGTCGCTGGAAAGCTGCGCTGTGTTGTACTTGGTGTACACGAACATCCTTCTGGTGATTGATGGCTACACCCTACGGAAATGTTTTAATTCTGTCCTTGAAGCTTGCCTTCAGGAACACTGTCAGTACGTATTCTTCCTTGTCGAGCAGCACACGGCGCTTGGGAATCCGCAGCAGCCCGAGGTCCCTGGCTTCTACCCATGGGCATTCAACAACCTCTCCTCTGGGCTTCGGGTTCAGTTCCCAAGCCTTCAACCAATGGACTTCCCTACCTCTGATTTACTAGAAAGGGCTAGTTTAAAAGGTGTGCTTAGGACACGATGATTCCCATGAAAAAGCAGTAACAGCTGGTAAATCACAAACCCAACCATGGGGTTCCAAGAAATAATGTGTGCCCTTCTCAGTCCAACAGGTCGCTCACAATTACGCCAAGCCTTTGCCATGTCCAATATCTTGCCTTCACTTTGATGTTATGTGCTGCAGTAATCTGTCCAGAACCCAGTCAATCTGAATAGATGTACAGAAAAATAGCTAAGGCTACTGTCCTTAATTGTTTGTGTTTTACTTTGCACGGTTATTTAGGAAAATACTTGAAGCCGTCACTATACTTAAAAAATAATGTTGCAGAACTTGGCTTCAGGAGGGCAGAATTCCACTTTTTATGTATTGTTCCCTTTTGCAATAACTCCTCTTTAAACCATATTCCTGAGCTATCTGAAACCCTTGGCCAGAACCTGCAGTTGAGAGGCACAGTTAAAATGCTTCAAACTGGCTGATATTACAAGACTAAACCCTACTTTAAAGACGTTTAACGTTACCACGCGGCAGCCAAGCCCTCCAACACGGCAGGTTTGCAAGCCAGCAAGTCACCTGCAGCTTCTCATGTCATCTGCTCCAGTGACACCACCGAGATAAACTTGAAAATAGGAACAAAGCACTGGAAATATTCCAGAGCTGCCGTATCCCAGAGGTTATTTAACTTGGACTTCACACTCCTAAGATTTCCATGAAATAGGCTGAGAACTGAAACAGTAGTCGATATTAAGCACAGGATCAGTAATTTAACTGTTACTCCACATTTTTTTTTACAATCCTCACTGGATGTGAACCAACTTTTTGTCCTGGTGATACAACTTTGCCACCTGAAAAATGACATTTCCAAGAGAAAAAAAAAAAAATCAGTATGGAAAGTCCTGTGGTGAATGAAAAAACAACTTGGCAGAAAAAGAGATAATTTTGAAAAGCTGATTAATGGGTAGGGGGTTTTTTGTTTGTTTGTTTTTCTGTACTTCATAACAATTTCTGCACTAGATACCATTACCTTTGGATTCTGTGGGTTTTCCAGGAAAATTGTTCACTGAAAGCTCTGTGTGCTTTCAACAAGCAAAATCAAGAGCAAGACTCCACTTGTCATTTACCAGTATTTGCCATCCATTTTTGGCAGTTTCAGATTCATGGTTTCTACTCCCCCTGAAAGCAATTAGAACAGTGATTTACAAGTCATAGGAACAGAAATTTGTAAAATCCTTTATCAGTATATTTCAATATTAAACACAATAAAAAATTAACTCCACCTCCAATAAAACAAACAAAAGGCTCTGGTTTTAAATATTTTTTTTTTCAGTGTAGAACTTGATGTTTTGGCTTGTTGGTTACCTGTTTTCTCAGTGAAATTCATTCATTTCACGTTCACTAACTGACCCACTCTTCTGTGGAGATGGGTGTCCTCACCTCCAGCTCTAGCCAAGAGCAACTAGTTTTTTTTTCCCTTGTATCTCTCAGCTCATGTTGCCAATGATGTAGATACTTCTAGGGACCAGCTGAATTTAAATTGCAGACAAGTCAAGAGTATTTGTTATAGTATCGATTCATCTTAACACTTATTCCAAGCTGGAACATGGCAAGACCAGCACAAATGGAAACTAAATATATTCTCATTCGGGTCTAATGAAAGAGCAGGGAGCTTTTAAACATTGCTCTCTGTAACTGCTAAGTGACTGCTGCACACAGTCTTTGCATGAGCCTTGTGATTGTCTCCACTGAAAATTAATTTTGTTGTACTCATCATTGATGTATTGCATCATTCTTGTCACCAGAAAAACACAAAGAGGCTGAGTAACAAAACACTAATATTTCTAGATCCTAGGAGGGAGTCTGCAGGTTCATTTTTTTACTGCAAATAAAAATCACCATACCAAAAAAAAAATAATACACATTAATACAGAAGGAAAGTGTTATTCAATACAGCAGTGAGAACCCCAGCTACCTGTAAGGCCCTCCTGTAATTACCGATAATTTACTGGGAGCAGAATCAAGGAACTGGAGCATGCAACTTCAACACTATAAGAAAATAAAAATTAAAAATAAAAATTGGCCAGAATAAACAGAGAAAGCATGAAAACGGTGATTTTCTGGCACTCCCTGTAAAAGGAAGAGTTAAATTAATCCATGAAAAGATCCTATCAGCTCTGACTCCTCTGAGTTATTAATTGAACACCTTCTTGGAAACAGGTAGATAAAGACGTGTACCTTGGGGAACGAGATAAGAGTGAAAGGAAAGGGAGAGAAATTAGCAGAGTTTTGCCAGTTCACTCCCTTAATTGTCAGGCTAGGCTTGTTCAAAGCTGCTCGGAGAAGCATAATACCAAGTGGTAACTAAAGTGCAGGCTGATGATGCAGAAGATAAAAACTTCAGGATTATACTCAAACATACTTATCTTTAGACACATAAGAGGCTGTAAAGCCAGCTGAACGATATAAAGCTGTTCTGCAACAAGACAAATGTATACTCCATGTGTTATAAGCAGTTCAAGCTGCTTCCTGTGATGAAAAACATGGACTGTACGGTAGACGTGGTGTAGCTAAGTACAATAGATCCCATGATACAGTTGTTTAAAGGAATATTAGAGTGATGAAAGAAGTGATGGAATTCCTCGCTTTAGGAGGCTCAGAGGCTGAAACGGAGAGAAAAGGTTTAAGTGTGCTGGCTGGGTAAATATTCCTGGTCCTGGAAGTCTGCAGCACAGGCTTTACACGGGAATATCCTGGCCTGGCAGGGGACAGCAGCGGGGACAGCGCTGGGCAGCACTTCTCACGCACAGACCTCGGAGGAGGAGGCTGGTGTCACCACCACCTCTTCGCAGGTGGAGGATCCACCAAGCAAAAGGGCTCAGCAGGGCACTTCAGGAGTCTGCAGCAGATTGGGACCAAACCCCCTTCGTTTCAGTTGGTTTTTGCCCTTTCTGCCCTATTTTGTCCCCCTCAGAGCACAGCGAAGCATCCAAATGCACAATTCACATACCACCAATGCAAGAAAAACAAAAATAATAATAATAATAAAAAAACTTTATTGGAATACTAATCGCTGCTCTCAAATGTTTGCTCCCAAATTATCATAGCCGCCAATATTCCATCGTTAATGTACGAGTCTGATTATCTTTCCAACAAAATACAGAGAAGTGCTGCCTTTAAACTTGTTATCATGGCAAAACAGAACGCGATGATAACGCACCAGAACTTTGGTTTGCAGCTGTGAAATTCCCCAAAGTCTTGTGACTTGGTTACAACTTTGTTATAGAGGGTTACCTTCCTCCCTCCCACACCTCCCACATTTGTGTTTGGAAAACAAAGTATACACCTCACAAAAGCAAACTGCAAATCTGTTTAAAGGAGTGAGACATGGGGAGGGCAACAAACTGACAAACTAGAAAGGCTAACATTTGCACCTCCAGTGTCAAATTATGCAGTGCCTTTGTAGAGGAAAAAATGAAATTGAAGAACTGCAAATGTTAATCTCTGAGTATATTTTCAATGGATTTTAAGGTTTCAAACTAATTTGTCAAGGTTTAAAGCTTATGAACAGGAAAAAAAATATATTTAATTTGAGGAAAGATATGTTTTAATTATTTTTTAGTCCAAACAGGATGAAAATTAGTACTGATTAGAGCAATCTTGAAAAGTAATAAAAAATTGTTTTTTAAAACAATTGTTTTTTAATTTAAATTAAAAAAAAAATAAAACAATTTTTAAACAGCATGCCTTAATGACCTGAGCTTTGCTAAAATGTACATTAAAAATGCATTTTTAATGCCTTCTTACATAGGGATGACAATTCATTACAGTGCATTGCTACGAAGCTTAAATAACATCTTTCAGAATTTTTACTTTGAAGTGGATTCTATAAAAAAAAATATTTAAATTGCAAAGGTTGTTATTTAATGGCAGTTTACCTGTACTTGAAAAAATAATGTTTTTACAAAGAGTTTCCCTTCAAATCCGTAGCCAAGCCTGATCCTGCTTACACATACATTCTGCAACGCATTGAGCTCTGCTCCCATGTTTTACAGATGAACAGCTATTGCCATCTACTGTTGGAAAAACCATCAGCAGCAGGAGCCTATCCGACTGCCCGCCTTCAGAGCACAGCCAAAATGTAGAAAACAGATGATCAAGCCGTAGCAGAGCAGCTTACTCCATCGAAAACTGAACTACAAGATTCAACTGAACAAGGAGAGGCAGAAAAGGAGTCTCTTACTCCTAAATCACTCACTTTACGTCTGGCATACCTGGGAACTATGCATAAATCCAGACTTCAACAACTGTTCTTTTTGAACGGATCAGTTTGTAAAATTCCCCCAAGTTCTGTGGCTGGAGTCGAATCACACAAAGTAAAAGATTACCGAATAAAGCTTAATTTTAAGGTACCGTTAGACCGAAGCTACTGTCGTGCCTGTGTGAGCTGAGAACGACAACTGCAGAAGGCAAAAGTCGCCCCCACTTTCCCAGTGCAAGGGCCAGGTACCACTGAGCTCCTGCTTGCAGACAGACCTGGTCTGACCCAGCAAGCGGGTCAAAGCCACCCTGCACAGGGCCAAACCCAGATAACACCCGCAGAGTTCGCTGAGGTGCCTCTGTCATAGGTACAGCATTGCACAGGATTGTTTTCTCCAGGCAGCTTTTGGATAAAACAACTCGCAGCTCTGCTACGTCAAGCTGAATGCGAGCAGTGTAAAGGAAAGCACAAGAAATTCATTATGTGCTTAAACAGCCTTTAGTCCGGATTTTTAACACGTGCAAAGATTAGATTGCATGACTTCACGTTGCCATTAGGTTTCTGAAACATGGCTGAGATGCATTCTTTTTGCCATTCTTTCTGCTGATAAATGCCCTTAGATACGACACCCAGCACCTTTTGAACGTGCCCCTTGTTGAGGCGAGCTCCCAACAGCATTCGGGTAGGTTCTATTAATGTTTGCCAGACCTGTCAGAGGTTAAACAGCCTTTGAATTAAACCATTCTTTACTCTTTGATAATTATTATTTCTTCTTAAGACACTTTTTGTTGTCTCATAAGCAAGGTCAGCTTGAACTGTTTTGTTAGACTGAGTGCTGCAGTTCAATGTTAACTCCACTTGCACTGCTCCTACAATGCCTGCACGTCCTGGCATCCTTGTCCATGGCTTTTGGAAATACTTAGCAGAGTTTTCAATAATTGAAAAGAAACCCGGCTTTTCTGTTGTTTATTTGAAGAACGCAGTAAAGTGTATTTGGAGTTTGCACACAAAGACATGCCGGGATGTGAATCTATACCAATTTACTGAAATTCACGTATCTTCGCACATGAACCTCTTGAACAGATTTGGACCTTTCTTATTTTGGTTTGTTGTGTACTGGCAAATCACGTACATCCCAATCATGAACGGCTCTAAATTAACGCAAGAAAGCTAAAATGCAAATTGGAAACAGCTTAGTGAAAGCAGCGTGAGATGAAATACTGCTGCTTTCATACACAGTGAGCTCTTCGGAGTGGAAAAGCGTTGTTGTGATGCCAGGAGGGCACCGCTGCTGGGGGTTTGCTGCAGGCAGAGCCCAAGGGAGACCCAGGCTTGGAGCACAGCTCAGGACCCCACATGCCACCGAGTGCCGCAGGCAGAATAACCCACTCCCATGGGGGAGGTAAGCTCACCCGCCCAACGTCCCCAAATCTATCCGCTCCTGAAACACCCTCAGAAGAGGGCTCTTCGCACAAGTGCTGCAATGTCACACCTGCTGCTAACCCCCGGCTCCCACGGAGAAAGCCTCCTAAGGGATTTAACCCACATGGTGCTGTTTGTTTTTTTCTTTTTAACATTCTCAACAGAAAGGAAAAAAAAAATCCCTCAGTCTCAAAGGGATAAAAAGCCAAATTAAAACAAAAAAAACTCTAGGATATTAAGAAAAAGCATGCCACACCAGAAATATGGCCGTGCAATGGGAACAGACTTTTTACTAGGGCATGGTGAGGCCATTTCTTAACGCTAGCATGACAGAAGTTGCTGCATCACCTTTGGCCAAAGCACTTTCCATGCACCCAAACCAGGTGTCATGCGACTGATCTCGAACAGTGAAAACATCTGTCTTCAGCAGATGTGAGCAAGGCGTCCTTCAAAGTTCAGCACCTAAACAATCTTTAGAGGACCTCCTAACTTCTTTGCATTAATTTCCAGGCAGCTGACACTTGATAATAAATCAGCCAGGACACTCAACCCTAGTTCCCAAGTCATCTGGATGGCAGCCTGGAGAACGAACCTCAGAAAGGTGCGTCGATAATTTCCTTGAGCACACGTACTCCTCCCAAATGTCGTCACCCCTCTGTATTACTTTGTGCCCCGCAGCTAGTGGCGATAAACTCCTCGGTGCACGCGAGCTTCAAACTAGCGAATACATTTAAAACAAAAACAAACAAACAAAACCCGACATCAAGCGGGTATATTAACAAGAGCACTCATGCTCTGCAGGGAAGAAAATCCGCCTAACGCCAAGCGATTGATGCAGACCTGCTTCCCAGGCTGCTGACTCTCACCGGAGCTGCTTCTCCCCTTCCCCTTAGAGGAGAGCCATCAGCTGCAATTCCTTTGATATGCAATGGTAGGTATCACTTGCAAATGGCTTTAAACTACTCTGGGAGAAAAAAAAAATGCTGAGAATTTCTGTTACAATTCTTAAAAAGCTGCTGTCTTCCCTTTCTGGGCTGTTTCGGTGATCATTAGGCACAGGAAGGAGGCTGCCGAATACCCTTCAGGAACAGCAGATTCAGCTATGTTTGTGCAAAGTCTTCCCTGCTACAATAAACAGGCAGAAATAAAAGTAGACCAAGTTCTCCATTTCTAAATGTTTATTCTCTGGTACATGAATAAGCTGAACATACCTTCACTTTTTCATGCATACACAAAGCTGTAGTTTAAGCTTATCACCACTTTCAGAAGCAACATGGAAAAAAAAAAATACACACACACACAAAAAAAAAATGGTGAATGCCACGAGAGACACATTCCATGAAACAATGTTTTGTCCCAGTACTTGTATAGCAAGGAAAACTTCATTTGAAAAAACAAGCATTAAGCACGTGAAGTATCTTGGCTTTGCAATTACAAGTCTGATGAAGTATCTCTTTCCAAGTGAAATCTGTTGCTCAGAAACAAGCTATAAAACACTGAAAACGTGTTACTTTGAAACTAGAAGGCATGTTACCAAACCGCGGCGCAGCCAGGTCAGGTTTGTTGAGAGAGGTTCAGTTCCTGCTAACAGGAAGGAGCTACACATCTTCAAGCAGATGATACGGGACTCTCGCATTTCCACTCATTCGGGCAATAGGTTTCTTTCCAACAGTTTCACAAAAATTAAGTGCCCAAGTTCACCAATCCTCTGTGCAAAGAAAGAAGAAAAGACCACAAGATGGCACTGGTCAAACGCACAGGAAAGCGTCGGACGGGTGATAAAACACGAGCATCGAGCCGCGTTCCACCCAAGTTTCTAGGGCCATGTCTCTGCCCCGCTGAGGTGCGATCTGTGGCGAGCGGCGCATGCTTGGCTCCCATCACGCGTGACGTGCACGTGGCTTTGTATTTCTGGCGAGTTTTCTGTAAGAGGTTGGTCCCGGCTGGAGAAAACCTTCCTCAGGCGGTGATTTGGGCCTTGGAGCTACGCGCAGAGCCTGTCGGTCAGGACGAGCATGGCAAGACCAGCTCTTCGCACCACGACGGTGCAGCTCGGTGCGTGGCAGCTTCACGCGCTGCTGGGCAGCATCCTTGGCCTGGAGGGGAGGCGGCTCCAGACAAGCCTGGACGCTTTTTCCTGTGGATCCGTCGTCATTCGCTTCTCCACACCTTCTCCAAGTATTTATCGCCAGCTGCCCGTCCTTGGATGCTCGCACGTTCCTCAAGGCCCCATCAAGTCCCGCAAGTCCGCATCAAGTCCACATCATTGCCAGGCCCTCCATGACAAGATCAGCCGTACAACGAGCCTCCCGCTGCCCGTTTCCTAGTCAGGGACAGAGAGAGGGGACCCCGCGGTGTCCCTCCGTCTGTCCCCCGTCCCCTCAGGGCCCTGCCCGACCCCTGCCCGCCCGGGGGTCGCCTCAGAGCCCCCAGTGGTGTTGGAGCGTGGCCGGCTGTGCACCCCACGGCGGAGGGGTTGCAGGAAAGCCGCCGCCGTTCCCTTTTTGTTCTGCTGGGGCGATCCCGGCAGCTGGGGGCTGGGGACCCCCCGGTCCTGTGCCCCCCGTGCCACAGCCCGGGCTGACAGAGGCGAGCTCTTCGCGGCGGCAGGGGCAGGCGAGGCCGGCCGACCGCGGCCTGAGGGTGGCGGGGCAGCGGGGGGCTCGGCGGGGGGCCCCCGGCAGCCGGGAACCCCAGACCGGACGAGCAGGAGTCGAGCCCTCGCTGACGTTTTTTGTTTGTTGGGTTTTTTGGTGTTGTTGTTGTTTCTTTATTTCCTTTATTTTTCCATTTCGGTGCCACCGCAGACCACCCGCCCCGCTCCCTCCCATCCTCCCTGCCCCTCCACACCCCCTCGCCGGTCCCGCCGCCGCCGCCGCCCCCCTCACAGCCTCCCGCCTCCTCCCTCCCCCCGTTCCCTTCCCTGGCGGCTCCCCTCGCCCGCTGAAAGCCAGCGACCAAAACAGCGGGCGGGCGCAGGGAGCGCAGCGGCCGCCATTAGGGTTAGATCCGCTCGGGCCTCCCACCAGCCACGCGGCCCGCCCGCAGCCCCCCGCGTGCGGCTTTTATACGGCGGGCAGCCGCGCCCCCATTGGACGAGGCGGCACCCTCCTCCGCCGCCATTGGGCGAGAGGGGGCCAGGGGGCGGGGCGGGGAGAGCGGCGGGAGTTTGGAAGGCTAGGGTTAACCGCCCGCCGGCTGCACCACGTGCTCCGCGGCGCGCGCTGGGATGGGGTCTCACCCCCCCCCCCCCCCCCCCCCCCCCGCCCCCGCCCCTCCCCTCATGGGGTCCGGGCTTGGGGTTTGGGACCGGGACCTGGGGTCGGGGGTTAGGAACCGGGAGCTGGGGTCTCGGGGGCAGAGACCTGGTGGTTGGGGGGTTTGGGGTTTGGGGTCTAGTGCTGGGGCTGGGGGTCGGGAGATGGGGTGTAGGGGCAGAGACCTGGGGGCTGGGGGCTGGGGCTCGGGGCTCGGGGTCGGCACCTGCTGGCTGAGGTCCAAGGGTTCAGGAGGTGGAGTCAGGGGCTGGGAAACAGGGGGTGGGAGCTGGGGTCTAGGGGCGGACACCTGGGGGCTCGGGTTTGGGGTTTAGAATTTGGGGATTGGGGCTGGGGCTGGGCTCAGGGGCTGGAATCTGCGCCTAAAACCACCCCAGGAGGTAGATTTGGCACTGTAAGGAAAAGCGGTTTCAAATGACACTTTAGTGTGAAATATTAACCCAAGGTGTGGCGTTCTATTTACTTACGTATGCAGGTTTAAATACATTGAAAATGAATTGGATTATTTTGAAAATCAAGATCTCCAAGTTTCTCTGTCACGTGAGTGCTGTGATTTTTGGTGGTAGCGCTCTTTCTCAGTCAGCAACGAAGATTGTCGACGTGGTTCAAATAAAAGCCCAATAGGTGTCAGATCCAGCTCTTCTGCAGTGAGGTGGTGGCAGTCTGTCTCCCCGATTCGCTGCCTGAAGGAGAGAAGGAAAGGATGCTCTGTCAGCCTGCGTGCTCCAAGCGGTTACCTGCTTTTGCCTGAAACCATACCAGACTACACGGGGCCTTTTCTCACATGAAAAGCGTTATAAAGAAAGGCACCACAAACCCGCGGCACTGCCGTTAGGAATACAAACAGCTTATTTATTTCCGCAGCCCCCCAGCCACGCCACGGCCGCCTGTGGCAGAAGGGGCAGCGGGCAGCAGCACGGAGGAGCTGTGCTGTGGGGCCTGCCCTCGGCTGAGGGGCTCGGGGGTGAGCGGGGAGCTCTGGGGGTGCAGAGGAAGGAAGGAAAGTGCTGGGCCTTGAGGGAACGGCCTCACGTTGAGCCAGGAGAGGTTCAGGTTGGAAATGAGGAGATATTTCCTCTCAGAAAGAGCAGCCAGGCGTTGGGATGGGTTGCCCAGGGAGGTGGTGGCGTCGCCATCCCTGGGGATGTTCAAGACAAGGTTGGACGTGGTGCTTGGGGACATGGTTCAGTGGGTGACATTGCTGGTAGGGGGGTGGTTGGAACAAGTGATCTTGGAGCTCTTTCCAACCTAGATGATTTTGGGATTCCGGGGGGAGAGGTCCCCAGCCTGCAGTGAGGTAGGTGCCATGAGGGGATCGCTGGAGGGCCTCAGTACAAGTGGAGTTTCCGTAGTGTAGTGGTTATCACGTTCGCCTAACACGCGAAAGGTCCCCGGTTCGAAACCGGGCGGAAACACCGGCGGGTGGATCGCATTTTCTTTTTTTTTTTTTCCTTTTCTTTCTTTGATGTGACTCTGGAAAGTAACGGAGGTCCGCCGGCGCTGCGGAACCGGCGCCCCGAATTACTTTGAACTGGAAGCACCAACGCGGCGGGACGTTAGAGCCTTCAGTTCCCAGCGGGACTACATCCCCCAGCATGCACAGCTCCCTAACACCGTAGACCCCAGCGCTGCCACGCCGCGCTGCATCACGGGAGTTGTAGTCCGCGCCTCCCCGGCCGTCCCGGAGGTCGTTCCGCGGCCCGCCCCGCCCCGTTCCCCTCCGGGCGGTGCCCGCCGAGTCCCCGCTCCCCCCGCGGGTCCTCCCCGCCCCTCCCCGAGCCCCGGCGGTCCCGGGAGCACCGGAAGTGGCGTGCGGGAAGCGGCGGCGGCACAACATGGCGGCCTGAGGCGGAGTAGCCGCCGCTTCCTCCCGCTCGTCCCGCCGCAGGTGCGCGAGGCGCCGCCGCCCGCCTCAGGGCCGGGACTGGGGGGGGGGCGTCCGAGGGCGGCTGGGGCGGGCCCGGCCCGGCCCTGAGGGGCCCGGTGGGGACCGGGGAAGGGCCGCGGAGGGTCCCAGCCACGGGAGGCTGCGGCCCGGCCGCTCCCCGTGCCCCGAGGCGGCTCTGCCGCCGCCCCCCGTTGTCCCTCGGTGAGCCCCGGGTCCAGCCCCGGCGGCCGGGAGCTCCCCCGCTCCCTCCCCGCAGCCCTGAGGAGGGAACCGGGCCGCTGAGCCCCGTGAGGGAGGTCCCGGTGCCCAGGCGGCCACGGGGAGGGGGGGGGGGGTTCAGCGCTGGGGTATTTGTCATTATTAACTTTGTTTTGAGGGAGGGGAAAAAAAGAAATAAAATCCGGCGTGTGACTGGGTTCCTTCGCTTTCCCAGGAGGGAACGGAGGCCGCAGGCCGCTGCCAGGATGCAGTACTCCCATCACTGCGAGCACCTGCTGGAGAGGCTGAACAAGCAGCGAGAAGCCGGCTTCCTTTGTGACTGCACCGTCGTCATCGGCGAGTTCCAGTTCAAGGCGCACAGAAATGTGCTGGCTTCCTTCAGCGAGTACTTCGGGGCCTTCTATAGGGACGCCTCTGACAACAACGTCGTTTTGGATCAGACTCAAGTGAAGGCTGATGGATTCCAAAAACTCCTGGAGTTTATTTACACGGGAAACTTAAACCTTGACAGGTAACACGTGCTATTCAAGTGGGAAAGAAAATAGGGAAACAAACTGTATTGAGGCAGTACTGGATTTTTTGTACTTTGTAACGCATTTGGGAGGAACGTAGTAGTGGATGTGATGCATGCAAACCGCTGAAGATCATCTGTTTGCATGCTCCAGGATAGCACTCGGCATGTGAGTTCCAAAGCACAAATACGTTGTCAGATGTTTTGCTGATAGTTTCGGGCTCTTGAGTCTTTCTGTCAGGATCAGGAAGGATTAAAAATCTTGTGTGGTTACTGGGAGAGGGAGGGATAACTCGATTCTTCCTGAAGTTGGATTATAAGAGCCCTTTTTCCAGTCAACACACAGAAACTATAAGTATTTTCCCCCTCATGGGGGTGTTTTTGTGCATGTTGTGTTACTTTGTGTGCAGTGAGGGTTCTTTGTAGTGCTGCTCTCTCAGGGAAAAGAAAGAGGTGTGGCTCACTCAGCTGTGACTGCTCCGAAGCAGGTAGCCCAGAAGTGTAACTCCTGTTGCAACATCTGGTGTCAAATGCGTCCAAAAAAACTTTGTTGCTGCTGATCTCTGCAAACTCAGACTTGAGAATTTTAGAAGCCTGGATGCAGGGTGTTGTTTCGGTGTTGTTTCTGTCTGTAACTTAGCTACAAGTTTTAACACTAATAGAGCAACTCCCGCAGCAGTGCCTTATAGTTAGTGCGTTAGGCTTTGCAACTTTCTGGGTTCGTTCTGAGCGGCTGGGATCTCTGAAAGAAGTGGGCTGTGAGTGAACGTGCTGTTCTTACCCAGGGAGAGCTGTCTGTGCAGACGCCTGGAGCTCTGCTGGCGGGTACCTGTCAGCCTGTGATGTATCCCTGCTGCAGCCCCCGTTGTCTTCTGTGACAGCGGGGGCACGTGTGAACCCCGGAGGATTTACCTAGAGCTCAGTGCTAGTGTCGTACAAGCTCCCGAGCCTGTTGTACACATGGACAGAGAATGATTTTGGCTAGCTGCCTGTTGTCTGATGATTTAGTTACGCTTGCTGTGAAATAGACAGGCAGAATGTTGTTGTTTAGCATTAATCTGTAGTTAAACTGCCAGAAATCCACAGATTGTTACTGGCACCTGTTGCCACCATTTTTGGATGATTTATTTTCTCTAAACCGTCAAGGCCTATGCTACAGGATCTGAAAAATAGTGGGTAGTAGCTTAAATGAGGACTGCTTTGGTGGTGGCATAGTCTGTGCGTGGCTCATACAGAGTAAAGACTGTGTGCAAGTCATCTTATAAAACAAGGTTAATAGCTGCTTTGCAGAATTGCTGGGGTGAATGTGCTGCTTGTGAATTACTTACGATTTTTGGCAGAAAGGGTAATAATTGTAGCATTTTATTCTCCAGTGTTTTATCCCTTTGTGTTATGATTTCTGAGCGTTTTGGACAGACAAACCAAAGCCCGGTCTCACCACCTTACGATCAGACTTAAAATTCTACAAGAGGCACGTAAACGAAAATAAAATTTTCAGTTGTGTGGAGCTACAGGCTCCCCTAGGCACAGGCTGTCAGCTGGAGAATAACTGTCCTATCAGTGTCTTATGGGCACAAGATTAGGTCTTGCTGTGTATTGTCCTCTGAATTATTTCCTCTAACAGTGTAACTTCTCTGTAGTTCCGCTGTCTGTATTAATACAGTTGGTACAGAACAAATTACCGCTTCGTCCAGAATATTGTCACCTAAATCTTGTTTCCTTGCAGCTGGAATGTCAAAGAAATTCACCAGGCTGCCGACTATCTCAAAGTAGAAGAAGTGGTGACTAAATGCAAGATAAAGATGGAAGACTTTGCTTTTATTGCTAATCCCTCTTCTACAGAGACATCTAGCATCACTGGAAACATTGAAATGAATCAGCAGACTTGCCTTCTGACTCTCCGAGATTACAACAATCGGGAGAAAGCAGACGCTCCTCCTGCAGAGTTGGTTCAACCACAGGCAAAGAAATCAGCTTTAGAAAAGAAATCCGCTCAAACCAAAAAGCGAAAGAAGAATTTCAGCTCCCCCAAAAGCGTGCAGAGTAAATCAATACAGTACCAGAATGATGTGACTGAGAACGCATCGATTGAAATGTTTTTAGACGCAAATAAGCTGGCCACGCAGATAACAGAGCAGGCTGCCCAAGGCAGCGATAACTCCGAACTCCAGTTGGCAGCTGTGGTGGAAAGCGAAACGCTGGCAGCGCAAGATATTTTAGTTCAGACTATTGCTGCAAAACAAAAACGGGGGAAGTCTCAGCAGAACTGTGCGCTGAAGGAGCACTGCATGTCCAATATAGCCAACGAAAAGAACACTTACCAGCTGGAGAGTTCAGGAGAGGAACTTGACCAGAAGTACTCCAAAGCTAAACCGGTGTGCAACACGTGTGGAAAAGTCTTCTCGGAAGCCAGCAGCCTCCGCCGGCACATGAGGATACACAAAGGAGTGAAACCCTACGTGTGCCAGCTGTGTGGGAAGGCGTTCACGCAGTGCAACCAGCTGAAAACCCATGTAAGAACTCACACAGGTAAGCTGGTGGTTTGTCTTCGCGGGCTGTGGAGATCTGCGAGAGCAGCACGTGAATGCGGGACTAGAAAGATCTTTGTGTTCTGAGTTGTTCCTCTGGAAATTTTGTCTGCTCTTGGTACTGTGGGGATAGCGTCTGTATCCTGGTAGCATGAACTGTTTCTATGTTTTTTCGGTACAAAATCATAGTTTCAGCGTTAAATAGCTGGAGGGGACTTTACTTGTCAGAGCACCTTGGTCTCTGGAAAGATTCCGAAGGGCTGGCTGCCCTTTAACTCTGCAGAGACGTTAAATGGAGTGCAGTGCCAGAAACCACCGCCAGTAGAGTGTGAAAGGCTCACGGTACTCCGTACCAGAATTTCTGTTGATTTTTTTTTTTTTAACGTGAAGTCCTAATATAGGTTTGATAACAATGGTGGAAAAAGAAATACATTCTTGTTTCAAGTAGGTAGCTTCTTGCATGGGGGGAATCTTCAAAAAAAGATAGTGGAGGTGGCTCAATTACAGCATTTGGGATTTTACTTAGTAAAATGTATAGCTGAACTGTGTGACGTTCTCTTCATTCAATAACTTTACTAGAAGTTTGTGTTGTAGCAAGAGCTACTGGAGAAAGCATCAAAGAAAAACCATTTATGAACACTTTAAGACAACACATCCAACCTGGAAAGATTATGAACAGCAAGTTACTAGAGCCTGGGAAGACAATGGGGAGAAGCACAAGTCTTCTTTGTCTTTCCTTACTTCCTTCCCTAGACAAGGAAGACTTGATACTGGATTAGTTCCGTCTTCGATTCGATCCAGGGTAGCTGTTCTGCTCTCACCTTTGCTGCTCTGCTAAACTCAGTGAGCAGCAGAGGGACTCGGGTCGCACGGTTTTCTTCTTTTTGTGGCTGACATTCAGAATTCTGAAGTAACAGTGAAAAAGATTTTTTTTAAAATAGTTACTTTTGCTCTTTTTCCCTTTGGAAAACTGTGAGCAGAGGTCAGCAGTGGAGCTCTTTCCAGGAAGCTGCGAAGATGCAGAAGAGGAGTAGGATGCAAAGCCTCCAGTAGGAGGTTCTGAGGTACAGCTGCAGGAGAACACCATTCCTGTTCAGTGACCAAGGGAGAGGATTTCAAATACCATCAGCCACTGACTCACTAAAGATTCGTACGCAAGGTGAAGCTTGTGAGCAGAATTCAGGGACAGTTTGCTGCTCCTAGCCGGCAGGTTAGCTGCCGAGTGCTTTTATTTCTGACGTTTTTAAGTACACGTTGTGCTTAGGAATCGCCAAGTCCCTAGTTTGGCTGTGTGCTGTCCCCGCAATACGCAGAGGCGCTCTCATGCTGGCATCTGAGACCGTGGCGTTGCGCAGTCCATTGATGAGACCGTACTGACCACGGAGAAACCACGGGCAGTCGGAGAGGTACCTGTAGCGTTCCGCAGCAGATGCTAGCGAGAAGTCAGCGAGCACCAGAGAGAGCACTGGACACCTCTTGTTGTTTGAGAGGCAGGAAAGAGGAGGTGATTTACTGGCTGTTCATCTCAAACACTCCGAATCTTGAATCATCTGGAAAAAGTAGTAATAGCTTTCTGAAAATAACGGGGGGGAAATGGCATTATTAAAAATATGAACTGTTCCCTTTTATTTTCAAATTGTAATACGTTAAAAGTGGCCTGCTGTGTGCTGTGCTGCTGGCACGTTCCACCTCAGCGGGCTGAACACCGGATGCCACGAGATGTTATTTGTAAGGCCTACTAGAACAGACACTTGAGCCTTGGCCAGGTAATGGATTGGAAAGCTTGCTTACGTAAATCCAGAGAGTACAAGGGGTTTGTTTTTTTACCAGGGGAGAAGCCATACAAATGTGAGCTGTGCGACAAAGGCTTTGCCCAGAAGTGCCAGTTAGTGTTCCACAGCCGGATGCACCACGGCGAAGAGAAGCCGTACAAGTGCGACGTGTGCAACCTGCAGTTCGCCACTTCGAGCAACCTGAAGATTCACGCCAGGTAGGGAGAAGTGAGATCCTGCAGATGTTTATCCACGTTTATTTAAACAGAATCATTTTCTGTGCTGTGAGCAAGACTTACGCGTTCCCACAATTGCTCATTTCTTACTCCTTTTGTCTTGGGTCCTGTCTCACACCGCAAGAACAGAATGCGTACATCTGTGCCCTCCCTCATTAGGGAGGGAGCAGTTTATGAATGTTACAGCATACGAACTGGTATCCTTATGGCAGTGACGGTTATTTGTTTTAAACTCTTTGAAGTGCCTGGAGACAAAAGCAGTCCTTGACAGGAAGTGAAACAGAACCGGTCTCCCTGCGCACAGCAACCGGCACGGGGCTGTTGCGTTTTTTGGCAGGAGCTCAAATCATGTTCCCTTGTTCGGAACCATCGTTTTATCTTTCAGTGCGCTGTAATGCAACACTTGCTGAGTTCTCACAGTGAATGTTACGTGTGCGGGGCCCATAGTTTGATTCAGCTGCCGTGAGATCACTGATGCACAAATTCCCCACGCCAACAGACAGTGACTTTTACTCATTGAGAAACTGCTAGCTCAGAATCAGCTCCCAGTTGATGAGTTTTGTAGCTCACAGAACGCTAACACAAGGAGCTTTGGAGAAGGCAGAGGGGAGTTGAGGAAAGTCACCTAACCGTGGGCGCTGCTTCCCTTCCTGCCAGCAGATCACCGCTGTCTGTTCTTTCGCAGGAAGCACAGCGGCGAGAAGCCCTACGTGTGCGACCGCTGTGGTCAGCGGTTCGCCCAGGCGAGCACGCTCACCTACCACGTGCGTCGCCACACAGGGGAGAAGCCCTACGTGTGTGACACCTGTGGAAAAGCCTTTGCTGTCTCGAGTTCTCTCATCACCCATTCCCGAAAACATACAGGTAAGGGGAGACAGAGGAAATCTCTGCCCTGGGATGACCTGGGAGTGTCCTCTGGTGTTTTCATCCAGCTTCTTTTTCATGTTTTTTCCCTTTGACTCCACTTTAGGGAGCCCTTTCTCCCATTGGACATCACCTCTGTTTTATTTTAACTTGTTCTTTATGTGTATTATGGTTTATGTATTGAAATAAACTCCTTGTGTCTCCTTTAGGAGAGAAGCCATATATCTGTGGCATTTGTGGAAAGAGTTTTATTTCCTCTGGAGAGCTCAATAAACATTTTCGGTCCCATACAGGTCAGTTTCCAGACAGGCTGCTTCCTGAACAATAAATAATATTGTACTTTTACCTTTTTGCCTTTAAAATATACCACATTGTGCTGTACTTGAAAGTAGCAGAGTTTCTTAATTTATGTATCTTTGTGAAAATAATGTAAAGAAAATATCTATGAATTTTTTTAATTGCTTTTTTCAGACTAATTTCGGTGTGTAACAGTGTAGGTGTTGATGTATGATCATGGTTCTACTTCAAACACAGAGGCTTTTTGCTTTGTTTTAATGTACTGTTCTGGAAACAATTTTATTCTAAATACAGACAGACAAAATACCTTACAGTTACAAACTGTATTTTAAAATATAACTTTAAAATCCATTATCCTGCATCTATAACTGTCTTCTTTCAATATCAAGATTATTCTAACTGCCAAACCCATTTTTTTTTTTCAGGTGAAAGACCATTTATCTGTGAAATGTGTGGAAATTCTTACACAGACATAAAAAATCTTAAGAAGCACAAAACGAAGGTTCACACAGGTGAGTTCCTTGTGCAAACTGTTTTGTCTTCCCCCATGTCAAATAACTTTTTTTTTTTTGCTCAAACTGGCCTGAATTTAGAAAACTTTTATTTCAGAAAATTTTCTAAATTTAGAAGATTTTTGCATGGTAGCTCTCCTTAGTGCTAAAAGCATCTGCTTTAGAGGTACCCAAACCTTTTAAAGCCCAAAGGATATGCTTTAAAGGAGATTCAAGACAAATTTTCAAGCAGTTTGCATTGCCGTAGCAAGCACATCTTGACCAACAGAGAAGTGGATTGCTGCTGACGAGAATTTTTGTACGTGAATATTTACTTTCTTGTCCTAGTAAACTGTGAGAGATTTCCACACTAAGGCATGGTCTGTGAGTCATAGGTAACTTTTACTTTCTTCTGAATCTGTTTTTGGAATATGTCCCTATTAGGGTAATAATTCGAATGAAGAAGGCATACTGGTTACAAGAATTACTTTACTTCTAGAAGGATCCAATATTTTTAATGCAACAGCATAGTCAATGTTAATCCAGGTCTGAGCTGGATTAGCCATAACACGGTACCAGACAGCCGGCAAAATGTTCTCTGCTGCAAATACTGCCCTAAAAAGACTTTTCAAATACATTCAAATCCTGCTCTGCGTACCAGATTTTGATTAGGAAGAAATGTGACATATTACTTGGTTATGGTACAAAACTCAGGAGGTGTTCAGAGAACGGAACCGGTCTCTTTCAACACTGGCTCCACGTACCTCATTATCTGTCCATCCTTAAGTGTATTTGCCTTAATTCCCTTGTCTCTGTCGTATGGAAAGGGGAATAATCGGTGTCTGTGCACGTCTGGTCCGGCTAGGGAGAGGCTGAGAAAACAAGAGTCACACGCGGAGGCAGCTTTGAAGGTCAAAGTCTCCTGAAGCCCCGTTTAGGAAGGTGCTAATGCAGCCAGAAGGGGGTGGAAGCAAGTGTGCGGTGAGAGCAGCGGTGAGGGAGGAGAGAGAGGGCTGGGCAGTGTGCGGCTGTGGTTCTTAGGTTTTCGGGGTGGGGGAAACCTCAAGGAAACCTTCATAACTGTATTTTCTCCAAAGCTCCTTTGTTCACTATGTTAAGGGTTTGTTATCTTCTGTACCATGCCAAGTAGAGATCAAGTTAGAATTCATCATCTGTCTGTTTGTCACGTCACAGGAAGCAGAGGATGTGATTCTCAGTTTTCACACTGTGTTTACAGCTTGTTTTGGCTTCACAGCACATTGAAGGTACTGACAGCGCAACTGCCCGGGCAGTCTTTGATATGCCACGTGCTTGTTTGGGCAGTCAGTCGAAAGGGAAGCTGCAGAATTTGTGTAGGAGCTTTTGAACATTTCTTCAGATGGTTTCCAACAGAGATGGTGCCTGTAGTGAAAGTTAAGAGGGAAGGTATGAGACACACATGAGGATGGTTCATACAATGTCCTCAACAAGATAAGCTGTAGGGAATTTGAATGTCTTGGTAAGATCTAAATAATCATTCAAGCACTTTAATTTTTCAGGTAGGATTTGTTCGTTTTAATTCTTCCATGCAAAGACACTTGCACTGTCTTTCTTTCTTGTTGAGTTGTGCTATCTGTAGCAAGATTTCTAGTAGCAGTTGGTCCGTGTTTTCTGAGAACAAGTCTTGCTTGGTTCTTGCTAGCAGCAATTCTTGCATCATTTGCAAAATTTTCCCTTACATTAATTGCTGGGAAAATAAAATACATGTTTGGAAAAACTTTTTTTTTTTCTTTTCGCAGGATCAGAAACTCCCCCTGATTCTAATACACTCGATAATTCTTTCAATGAGCAAGAATCCATTCAGAGTCAGAAAAGTCCTTTATCAGAGTCCATAGATGTGAAACCCTCTGAGATGTCTTTACCGCTTCCCCTTCCCATTGGGACTGAAGACCATCAGATGCTGCTTCCTGTGACGGGCAGTCAGTCTCCTTCGTCAGAGACATTGCTAAGATCCGCTGTGACTGGATATTCAGAACCTCAGTTTATTTTCTTGCAGCAGTTATACTGACAGCGCACAACAGAGCCACAAGGTAATCCAGCAGTGAACCTGCATACGTTTGGTAAAGATGAACATAATCAAGTAGTCACACTTTTTGAATTGGACTTGTTCTTTTTTTTTCTCTGTGTAAAAATCCTTGTAAGGCATTTCCATTGTACAGTGCTGTCTTTCCTTTTTTTTTTTTTTTCCTTTGGTTGAATTGTGCTAATCTACAATCAAATTTCTATTTGCAATTAACACTGATTTCCAGGAGACAATTCCTTTTCAGCAACACCTGCCTTAAGAATTCTCTGTTAAGTATGTTAATGCATTTTTTGGAGATCATTTTCTGTGTTCCTGCTGATCTGACGTGTGACAGTGTCATCTGAGCACTGGAGCAGGTTGCAGGAGAAGGCTGTGGAGGCTCCCTCCTGGGAGACCTTTAACAGCCGCCCGGACAAGGTCCTGGGCAACCTGCTCTGGGTGCCCTGGCTTGGGCGTGGGGGTAGGACCAGAGGGCCTCCAGAGGTCCCCTCTCGCCTCAAACTATTCTGTGATTTGAGAACATTTTAAGCCATATTTGATAGTTTAGGACTATCAATCCAGAGTTCTAAAGGGAAAAATCAGAATTTGACTGCTAACAAGCTTGTGCGTCTGCATTCGGAGGTGATACAGTGTACCACCAGTGACGGAAGGCAGGGCAGCGCTGTGGCGAGGTCCTGTCAAAGCATTACTGCTGCTGGCCAGAAGCAGCCTGTCTTCGGTTCAGTCTGACCAGAGGGAAAGCGAGCTTGGTGTAACGTCCCTGACAAGGCAAGTAAGGGAGGTTCTTCAGCATGGCAAGTCAGAGGGCTGCAATGGCATAGATACTGCTGCGTATTCTTTCCAACAAGTCACTCTTTTTTTTATTTAAATGAATCTAGCGTTGTTGTATCTTGTCTCAGATTTGTTTTTCACATCTCTGAAACATCCTGGGTTTGGCACAAACAGCAGCATTTGCTAAAAAGAAGTGCTGGAACGTGCATGTTGTAACGGAGACAAAGACGTTGACTTAATTGTGAGGCGTGAACCATAGCTTCATAATTATCATTTCTGTGACAGTAGTACTTGTTGTGCTACTGTACAAAAGAAGAAACAAACACTGCCCTTCACTGTGAAAATACTGAATGAATGCTACCTGAGGGGGCATTAAGAAGAATACAACAGAGCAGATTAATTTTCTTTCAGGCATGGGTTTATTAGAGTGTGACTGATTTGTTTTAATTGAAGTATTTATGTATTGCTTTACCTCTCACGTTGCTTGTCCAGTGTAACTGCACACAGTTGGTATCTAGCAAGACCCTTGTAAAGGTATGTTTTACTACTAGCAATTTAAATTTTAAAAAAGCACCATCCATAGTGTCCTGGTAGGGTCGTTAGTTAAAGACTACTTGACAGTAGGCGTACTTTTATGCTCCGTTTTGCCAGTTTGTGCCATTAGCATAATGTAAGCATTATTTAAGTAATCATCAAATAGTGAGAAACAATCGTAATGCTGTACCAACAAGACGTTTAAAGATATTATTTGTTGGTTATTTACTTGGTGCTAGCATTTTATTCCCACTGATGCCTTGTGTCCAGACACTGATAAATCGAAGGGCATAGGAGATACCTCTTAACTAATTCTGTTCTACATGGAGTAATAAGTAATCTGCACCTTAATTAAAAAGCCTTGTGAAAAAATTCTTGGAGGACTTCATTTAAATATTCTGCAAATGGTCCCTTGACTCCTGAGCATGACTATCGTTTTCTTTTAATTTCCACATGTTTGTGCTTGTGAGGTAACAGGCCTTTTACTTCTTTGTGTTGATCATCTTTGTAGGCTGCATGTTTAAAACCGCTTCTTGATCATATTTTAGGTTTTAATCATGACTAATTTGATAAAAATCTACCACGGACAGCATGGAGTTCCCCAGGAACATTCCTAATGCAGGCACCTCTCCCTGTCCCCCAA
Organism: Anser anser; assembly: GCF_964211835.1. Classification (NCBI taxonomy): domain Eukaryota; kingdom Metazoa; phylum Chordata; class Aves; order Anseriformes; family Anatidae; genus Anser; species Anser anser. The sequence continues at coordinate 24,181,336 of NC_139729.1, read as the reverse complement.
AGCTAATTACCGCTCTATCTTCCTCGCCTTTATTTTCTTTGCTTATTCATAGCACAACATTTATGGACAGCTGCTGTCCTTCATACTGCTGACAAAGGACAATAGATGAAGTGCTCAGATTTTCTTGTTTGGCATTGCCTCTCCCCCTTTTTTTTTTCAGGTTTCTGTTGTTGATGTAGTAGCTGAGGGATTCCTTAGCTAGCTGGCACTGACAAATGGCAAAGATCTTGACCCTGTGTTAACAAAAGTGAGCCGTGTAGCTTGTCCTAAGGCTTTACTTTCTCTTTCTGAAAATAGATCAGAAGTCTTGGGATAGACCTAGGCTTAATCATGAGTGCTGAAAAAAAGAACAAAGACGTACAACTGATACATTTAATGTTTAACCAACTTGGGAAGATAAACTAATGATACACTGCTGTTTTCTGAAGAAAAGCATGTGAAGATTAATATATCCAGGATAAAAGACAGCAAGAGAGAAATAGCGCTAGGAAAAAAAAAAAAACACACATTCCTACATAGAAAATGCATTCCATAATAATGTTTGTTTGGACTGTTTTTATATTTCTAAAATTATAGCTTAATACCGTATTCTTAGATTTTCAGACTTTTTTAAAGAACAGTACTTAGATTTATACAGGATTTGTTTAGATATTTAAAAAGAGTAACGCTTTCTTTATTAGTCATTTAGTTTTCTTTATAGACAAGAAGATAATCATTATTTTTTACAAGACAACAATTTTAACCTTTCTTAGTAGAACACACAGGCTTGTAGTTTTGTCTTGGAGCAATAATTTAGTGACCTGCACTCTTCAGTCCTCATCTGAGAGTCTCGATTCCTATCCTCATCTCTCGTGAAGATATCTCAGCTGCTGAGGTATGATCTCTATTAACTGTATTCATTTACTAGAATATAGATTTTAAATATATATAGATATTAAATATATATATATTAAATTTGTAGGAATGTTCATGCTGAGTGCTGTAGGGCCTGAAGAAGCAGGTCTGCACTGTACCTTTTGCTGATAGATGCATGGAAATCAGCTGCACATTAAATCATAGGCTTAAGGATTCCACGTTCATTTTGGAGGTGCAAGGTTTATAACAGTATTGGTAATTTCTTTAAGGGATTAATAGAAGAAAGCATGGAATTGTTTTTTAGGGAGAATTCTCATTCTTAAAACCTACTTGCAAAATGAAAGAGGATATATTAATAATTCCATTAACAGTAATTTAGAGAGAATGACATGATTTATCTCAGCAACACCATTGTTTCAGTACTGTTTCAGTCAGTTTTGCACTAAAGTCAGTGCAAGTTTTGCCTAAATAGATTATCTACATCAATAAGTTTCTGAATTGGCTGTTTCGAAATATTTATGTTAGAATAACTCCTTGTATGGCACTTACTTCTGAATTTGTGTCTGTATGTGGGCACAAAGCATGACAACTTCCCTAAAATCATGTATTTCAAGAAAATTTTTGAGTATGGACAAGTCCCATGTCAAGGACTTCAGGGCTGCGATCTTGGAGAGGCTATCAATAAGCCTTGCAGAATTAAGATAAAGACTAATGACTGATTTTTGGTTAAATTATTTTTAAAGTATCTTTCATGTATATACCTTTCTTCCTCTGTTATTTGTATATAGCTCAACTCTCAATTTTATAATCAGCTGGGAAGGGAAGGGAGTTGTACATATTCAGCCTGAAGTGTTTTATGTTAGACTTTAATAAACTTGTTTTGTATTTTTCCCTCACCTTGTGCGTGCTATTTATAACTGCAAGGGGAAACAACAAGAGGTGGAGGGAAGCAGTCTAACATAACCACCACTAAAGCACCCTGTCAGAAAGACGTAGGGTTGCCCTAGGCACAGCACACCAACACAGCAAGGATTAGTGCATTTTCTTGGCAGCAAAACCACCCAATTTTTCTGATAGAAAATATTTTGGATCTGTTCAAACCCAATTAAACAAGAACTTTATTCTAAATGCGATCTCATGTGGTCACTCTTACATTAGTACTTTTTTCTCCCCCACACTTGTTTTGAGGGATGGGGGATTATTATTTTTTTTCCTGAGTGCTTTGAAGGTGTACTTTATCTGCTCAAGTAGATATTCAGTGGAGTTATTTATCAGAATTTGTATCTTAATTTATTTTTACTCAATTGTTTAATTTTACAGGAGGTGGTATAGTGGCTAGAGTATGAAGTAGGACTTAATTGACCTGCCCTATACCACTAACCTGCTGGCTTAGTCATTTTCCTTCCTTTCAAAGTGAGACTAAAATGCTGCCTTTCTGAAAGGTGCTCTGAGTTCTGGCAGCTGCAAAAATTTGCTAACAGAACAGGATTATGCTTGTAGTACTAAAACAGCATGGCAAGAATTTCTAGCCTATGTGAATTCTCTCATTCAAAAGAGCGCAAGGCGATGTCTTCTAAGAATTTCAGGGTTGGGGTTTCAGAGAAAGGAAAGCAGTGTCTTTGGCACAGACCTCTTTAAACAATACCTATTTTTTTTTTTTTGGTATAAGTAGTTATAGCTTGCAGGAATCTGTTTATACAAAAGTCAGTAAGAATGACACTGTAGCCCTTTCTTATGAGCTATTCTTATTGATCTCATCAATAATGCAGAGTGCTCCTGTTGTTAAATAAGGGTTCACATGGAGAAAAACATTTCAAAAAAACACGCTAGCATTTTTGAACATGATGCCATTATGCTGTTAATTTTTTGTGTACAACAGCATTGCTATCTTATCACATCTACTAAAAATAAGTCAATTTCAACTCTACCAACAGCAGTGTTTTGCTAGATTTGATTACCTGTTATCACAGCAGTTTAACAAGATTTAACAAATTTAAGACAACTTTCAGGCAACAAAGTTAGCTTGAACTTCATGTACGGGACAAGGGAAAGACAGATACAGGGAAAAGTGATACCTAAATCTGAATCTTGTAGTGGTCTTTCTGGCAAGAAATTCTCCAATCAGTGTGTCAGCACTAAGAATAGTTGCTTTAGAGTATCACAGTACAACCTGCAATGCTCCAAAGAAGCAACATGCAGAAAAACAATGTTTGCTAATGCAAGCCAGTATTACAGCTCATCTACTACTTTAAAAAGTTTCAATTCTGATAGTATGCAAGTCCCTCTCAAACAGTTACATTCTTTGTACCTTCAACCTCTGTTTTTGTTGTTCTCTTCTTCCTGTGCAACAACAGCTAAAACACAAGCAGCTGTCTAGGCTAGGCTTCTCACAGGGTGACCAGAGACCAAATTTGTGCTAACCGGGATGGTCACAGGTTAAGATGTCCATATGCAGGCCAGAAAGGTAAATAAATTTCCGTTCTCCTGCTCTGCACTCACTTTTTGGGTATTACATCTGCTAAGCTGTTCTGTGAAGAGAACGTGGGGGAACTCCTGGTCAGGAGGGTGAAGAAAATTTGCTCAGGTCCTAAACACTGGCTCTAGCAGGCAAGCAGGTTGAGGGAGCAGAGACAGAGGTAAGTCCACTGAGCAGGTACGTTTGTTCTACTACACAGAAGTTGATTGACAAGGAGGTCTAAGTCCTCTGATACTAACCAATTTTTGGACCAACAAAGCCCAGCTAATTTATCTTCTAAATATTAAAACAAACAACAACACAGTAGCTACCACTACCACCTTGGTCATTTCAGATTGATAAAGTGTATCCATACACCTCTCTGTTTCTACACTACCACTGTGGTAATACACATCACTGCTTTTTAAGTACACTGTTGAAATTACTTTCCTATCTTTTTCTTTTGACTTCCATTTTACAGGTCTTTTGCCTGTGTGCACACGTGTTTACAGATTATTTTGTTACATGTACTTCACACTAGTGTTGTGTTTTTTTTTTTAAATCAGGCACATTTAGATATGCAGAAGATTGCATTAGTGAAAACCTTTGAGCAAACCTCTGTCATACTTGGGTCATTTTGTTGTTTTAGACTTGACAAGATCTGTGCTCCTACAGGTATAAGCAGAATGGATGGAAAAGGAAACAATCTGAGTGATTCCCAAACTTTTAAGCAGCTTGTATCCAAAGCATTAAACAAATTTTAACTACCTTTATATGCATATGTTGTGTTATTTATATGTCAGAATTGCCACACAGTTATAATGATGGAAGTGTTTTTAGTTTAAGAGACAGGAAGAAGTAACACCAAGTTCAGTGGTGATTTTCATTTGTCATTTAAGAAAGAACTACATACAGCAAGTTAATCAAAATACCATTTCTATATCTGAACTAGGTTTACTAGTTTTAGAGTTCATGCATTCTTGGGGCTAACAGCTTAAATTCATTTAACTTGGATAAAAAATAAAGTACTCTTGGATAACGAACACAAGCATGCCATTTTTAAGTAAAAGGAGAGCGTAACAGAGCAGTGGCAACAAATGCATTTACTCAAACAGGAATCTTGTTCTACCACATATCTGATTTGCTCTCAAGCAAAGCTGCTGCCCAGCGGCAGTCCTAGGTGGAAGCTTTTATCAGTTCAGTCTGCCTGGCTGGCATCCAGCCTGCAGAGACAAAACAACACTACCTGCAGGCTCTCCCTACCACAGGGAAGCCTGACTGCAGGAACTGCAGCCCAGGAAGGGCAATGGAACTACATCTAATTACAGTAAGGCAAAGGAATCATGGAATCACAGAACCATTAAGGTTGGAGAAGACCTCCAACCATCCCACTACCACCAATATCACCCACGAAGCCATGTCCCTAAAGGAGATGCACGCGCAACAGAAATGACTAGCAGAATTAACGCATTTTCATATTAATAGGCTTTTAATAGATTGGGTATTATTTAGTAACAAATTTCATGGCTACTGGTTCAATATCTCATCTCTAATACCATTTCCAAGTGTTTTTAGACTCCTTCTAGACTAGAGACTCTAAAGAAACAACCTGCAGTAAGTATGATGTCATCCATTTCACTAGAAGCCAGGTGGAAAAACCTCAAGCATTTATGGCTTCAGGCTACTTCTACCTTACAAATATTCCAAAACAGCCCCAACTGCCAGGCTGGCATTAGCAGCTTTGTTCGTTACCTCCCCACAACTGGGTGTCCAGTAGTAATGCTTCTTAAGGCCGTGGGAGAGCTCTGCAAGGTAAACGTGCCCATCCACTTCATAGGGTTCCACGTCTGTACAAGCAGGTTTCAAACGGCCAGTCTGAATTAATTCTGAAAATGCCTGCAATTAATAAAACCACAAATCTGACAAATAATATTGTACTTTGACTGCAAGGAAGGATCTAGAAGATATAACACAATAGTCAAGTACTTGGTTGTTTCAGTATGCTGATATCAGGTGACTTGCTACAGTAGCATCATAATATGTTTGATTTAATTAAAAAAAAAAAAACACATCTTGTTCACTAAGTGCTTCTTCCCAGTGGCTGGGAAAACCAGTTAAGAAAAAAAACTCTCAGAAGCAAACACTTACCATACAGGTGGCATCATCAAATTTGTTCCCCCAGATATAAATATAGGAAAGTTCCATGTTTGTTTTCATTGCTTGTGAAAGAGCGACGAGGCCTTTGCCACTTATATTGTTGCTTACTACTGATAACCTAATAAACAGAGAAAAGAGTTATGCAGATGTGCCACACCACTCAATTCCCATATCATAGTTAAAAATATTTTTTTTACTAAGTTATATTACTATAGATTTTATATAGTTATATGTATAATGAAACTCTATACTTGTTATTAATAATGCAGTGAGATACTTGCATTAAGTCCAGTCCTATTATAAAACCTTCTTCAGGCTGCTAGAGGCAGCTTGGGCCATGGAATTGTGCTATTTCTTAAGGCACTTCCGTGACTCACACAGCCAGGTTGTTCACTATTTAGTTCTCCAGTGTCAGTGACTTATTGTGTGGTGGCCACGTCTCATCTTTAGTGTGCTTTGAAGCCCAGGCCTTGGCACGGAGCCAGGCTAAGCTTTGATCTTCGCGGACCGGCAGTTATTTTTATGTTAGTGAACCTGGAAGGCTTTCAGAGGCACCTAGCAGCCACCACCTCCTCAGTCTGCTACTTAAAACTAATGGCTTCAGGTAACACCTTTGATCAGCTTTTACATCCTGCCGGCACGGTTTAATGCAGGCTACAAAATACACCCCGATGGAGAGATTACAGCCCTTTTGGGTTCACCCGGAAGCTAACTTCAACAGAGGATTTTCTTATCTGTTGAAGATCAGAATCAACAAATATAGAGCCTTATCCCTGCATGGAATCTGATTACCTTAAAATTCTGGAGCCCTACAGATCCTGCTTTGTTTACGCTTGCGCACCACAGGGACCTATGCTTTAAGAACAAAGCAGATCCCATAGCCTCCCTCATCCCCCTTAGAGTGACTAGAAGCTGCGAATCGCATGCAAGATGCCGAGACCCTCTACAAAACCCATCTAAGCTTCAACCCAAAACCCAAAGATAGAAGAACAAGCATCTATCAGGCTACACGCAGCAATGGACCCAAGATGAACAAAACAAGTACAGGCAGGGAAGGCGAACATGAAGCATCAGCACTATGGCCTGCACGGCATTTCTTGGCCTAGCATTTTACTCCTATCGTTCTTGTGAAGCTACAGGCGGCTTCATTTGGTTGTCTAAACACAAGCCTCTCGTGCCACGTAAGACGCATCAGTATGCCCTGCCTAGCCTCCAGCTGCAGGCCTCCAAAAGAACTTGTGTGGCTTCCCTGCAGCACCCTGCGGATCTCTCACAGGCCTCAGGACACCTGAAATGGCAGAGACACCTATGCTTAGGCAAATGAACCCCACGCAATCTGTTGCTCACATTTTTTTCCTTCTCAGCTGGACAAAAAGTTTTGGAACTTCCTGACTTTTATGCTACCAATCAAAACAGAAAAATACATGATTTTTGTGTCAATTCAGCCACTGCAAAGTCTGGGCTCCTTTTACCCTGAGTGGTTATAAGCTTGCAGCCCCAGGGGGAAGTTACGTAAATACTAACACCTGAAGAGTCCTGTTGTACAAAGCCAAAGCTTCGCTCAAGTAGACGGCTCCGTCATCTTCTATTCGGTTTGAGTTAAGATCTAGTATTTCCAGGGTTTGGTTCCGTTTTAGTAGTTCTCCCAAAAATTTCACATCATCACGAGTTATCCTATTACTGAAAGACATTATGCATATATATATATTTTTTTAAAAGAATGCTAAGAAAATGACTGTCTAATGTTAGTCAAGGCTATGTCATGTAGTAACTCTTACCAGCTAAGATCAAGGTATCTCAGACTGCAGTTTTCATACAATGCCTCACACAGTCGCTCTACACCAAAGCTTTTAATTTCGTGCTTGCATAAATGTAGTTCCACAAGAGAAGAGTTATTTTTCAACATCGAAGCTACATGGACTGTGGTCTCTTCCTAGAAGTATACACTAAGTTTTATTAAACTATTTTAGAATAAGATATGGTCTTGCTTCAGTAAGAGATGCACAACAGCAAAACTTTTTCATCAGTAGCGTGCTATTTTGTATATTACAACTTCATATTAAAAATAGCAAGGAAACAATGTATTATTAGAACTCATAAAAGGTGAAAAATAACAAAAGTATTTGCAGACTTACAGTGCTATATACATCCCTACAAATATCAGGAGCATCAGTGCTTGAATCATTATATCTAATCAATTTCCCTCCCAGACATTGCTTTTAAAAAAAACTATGTTTGAGTCAGCCCTCACTAACATTAAAAACATTTTGTCATGACACTCTTATTTCATGAAAAGAGACAGAATTGCTGTGGGGAAAAATATGCCCTGTCACTGTAAGGCACAGTAAATTCATTTTGATATTGTCACATTTGGTTACAAAAAAAAAAACGAGTGAATTCTTTGAGTCAAAAATAAGGGAGCAATCCAGAGGCCTCAGAAAATGATTAGGTTGAAGGTGGGAACTCAAAGAGAAACTCTCACAGATGCAGACTAGGCCTTTACTTTCAATACCAGTAGTTTAAATTTACTTGTAAAACTATACTTAGGCAGATCAAACCCATCTTGTAGAAAAGAAACAACTATAATCTGTTTAAACTCTTAAAATTACTTTTGGGATATGGGAAGATCTGGCTTTCGTGACAGTTTAATTACGTTATCTTGCCATCAGGAAAACGGGGTATGCATCACAGGCAGCTGAAAACTGCTGCCAGCCTGGCAGAACCAGCTCTGTGGCCAAGGCTTCAGCAGGACCAGCAGCCGTTCACAGCAGTTGCATGCCTGCAGGTGAAAGCCCACACCTCTGTGCACAAGTACCCATCCAGTGGCCCGTGGTGCTGCCCCCAGCAGACACTGCCTTACTGATTCTCTTTCCAGCGCCTGATTGTTTTGGCAGGTCTGTGTCTTTGTTTTGGATCGCAAATGCAGCATAGGTTTCACATTGAGGTTCATTCACTTGTTAAATTCAAGCTTCAAGTTCACATAGTGAAACAACAAAACCACACAGCGCAGTGAATGTGGCATATTGTTAAAGTATGCCTTTCTTCCTTAGGCTGCAGCCTCTGGCAATTGCCCATGTACCACACTGCTCAGATAAAAAGCAGCCTTTTGTTCTTCCCCTCCGTTTCTGCTAAACAGCTTTTATCCCTCGGTTTGCTGACTGATGCATAAAATTCTCTATGCTCTGGCAGCGGAAGGAATACCGCGTTCAGTAATACAGAGTCATCTCCATTAGCCCATTGTTTAACATACGCGTACATACCAAGAAAGACACTTAAGATTAAAAAAATTAGCCTCCTAGTTAAACAAGGGTGGCTTGTGAGGGCACAAAACTTGTGGCAGAAAAAAATAATAATAAAAATCTACATGCCTTTTTTTTTTTTTAAATTATTACGTCACTTTGTAAGAAAACCCAGAGTCCTGTAGTCTAGTTCCATAAATACATCAGCGTGGACTTTACTTATGCTTCTCTCTGACTGAGCTGGCACTGCAGTCTACCAACGTACCTCTTGGCTGTATAGTAAAGGACGATTTAGGTTTATTGCTTTGACTGATTTGTTCTGAGTCAGGGCTGTTGCTATTGCTATCAGACACTGCGTGCCCTGCAAATGGAAATAAACAAACCCTTTAGATAAACCTGTCCAATGTATAGATCGAGCTACTACATTACCACGACTTCTTAGAATTGATCGTCAGAAGGTCAAAAACACTGAATGGGCTCTGCTTGGAAATGCTATAATTTCTGCCTCCCTGTACCTTGGAGAAATGTAAGTGCTGTAGGCAAGCGCTTACAGGCCAGCTCCCTGCGGAATAACAGAATGGAATTAGACTAAGAACTACGAATGACCAGGAAATTTGGCAAGTCAGAAAATAAAAAGCAAGAATAATGCATCTCAGAGAGATCTTTGTCTATTTAATTAATCCTGTACTTCATTTTTCCCAATTTATGAAGCAAAATATAGCTTGTGTGTGTTCCCCAAGGTCTTCAGTAAAAGTCTTAGCTAACATTTATCCACTAGATAAATGCGTACTAAAAGTGAATTAACGTGGTACAGAGTAGCCAGAGTCTAGAATACAGGCCGATGTGGATTTCTGTATTTCCTTGGTTTGGTCACTACCTTGCATTTATGTTCCTTTCCAATTAGGCTGGTCTACACCTGAAGCTATTTCATTTTAAAACAACTCTGTCAGCTTCCTACCAAGCATAAACATATTAAGTGTTCAAATAAATCTTACTCCAGCAACACTTTCCTTGTTTATGTATCCATAACCTCCGCAGTTTCTGGAAGGTATTCCCCCTTCTAGTGTGGGAGCAAATTCTGCGATTCCAGTAAACAAATATAATAAAGTTTTGCATCTGACCTCCAGGTGACGGCCACAACTGTTACGTTACAGTGCAGCTTACTCTGTATGCCCAACGTACACTTCTCCTGAGAAACAAGCAGCTTTAACAGAAGGCTGAGAGCAGCCCACCTCAATTTCACTTCTGGCTTGGTCGGAGCATTCTCCTGCCAGGCGAGACATAGGACCAAGTTCTCCTAGGCAGGGAGAAGAACCACAGCCACCTTGCAACCCCGCTGAGGCTGCCTCACAAAGACACACCACCTGGAGGACGTTCACAGCTCCAGTTGTTACCTGCTGCCGTAACCCCAAAGGTGTTTAAAGCCATCCATGGTTTTTACTGGCTGGAGTGGGAAACACTCTGTTTAGTGCCTTGAGCCATTCCTACCTTCCTGACCTTCCCAGGGCAGTTCGGGGGAGTCTCAACATCCACCTTGGAGGCAGCAAATTATCTGAGATCAAATTAGGGGCCTTCCTACTCAATTCAGCACTGCCACACCTAAGTCCTTTATGAGTCGAGCTCTGACAGGAGCAACAGAGCTATGGGGAGGGTGACTTTCAGGCTTTATAGCACTGCATGCTTTAGAAGAACCCCCTTCTTCAGTGTGGATCACACAGGGTTTAGCATAACAAAAAATGAACAAGAGAAACAATGCTGGAATATGTGAAAGCCAAGCACCTGAATTCCCAGGGACAGTGACTCGAATATATCATTGGTTATGACTTCAGAGTTTTATGCAACACACCTTTCCAAGCACGCATTGCATTATTATGCATTGCGTTACCTCCAGCCATCAGAAGATGCAAACTCAATGGCAACAGAGGGCACTTCCTCTAAGCAAGCACTGCAGGATCTTTGTAACACTGACACGTACAGTGACTTGTGTAACTGCTGACAATTTTACTGGTTTACTTACCAGATCACAGTCTCCAAGATCTAACTTCTCTAAGGTGGAATTAATTTGTAGCATTGAAGCAAAGTACATTCCACCTTGGTTTCCTATTTTGTTTCCAGTCATTCTCAAATATACAAGGGTTTCATTCCTCTAGACAAAAAAAAAAAATCCCTTTCAAACGACAAGAACAACAACTAAACAACTGTCCTTTTTCCTGTGAATCCTGCTAGTTGCCACACAGACCAAACATCCCTCTAGAATTGCACCCAAGTGATAACACTGACTAAGCAGCTGGTGCAAGCTCCCCACAGCAGAAGCACATAAAGAGTCTGGAAGCAAAACTTAATTATTTGAAAACTTGTTTCTCCCAAGCAAGTTTACAAGTTGCACACTCATGAAAATAATCCAGGCAGGTATTTCTGCATACATTGGCAACTGAAATGCAAGCTATACCAAAACTCACTTAAACAAGAATACAAAGCGCCTTTAAGAAAGCAGAAGTTTGCTTGTATTTCTCAGAGGCTTTGAAATCAAAGCCCAGCAAAGACAATCAATTTCAGTAGGACTTTTTTACACAGTCAAATCAATGCATCAGTCTTTGCAGGACTGCCAGTAGAAAGTTCTGATCAGAGGTTGAGGGAAGTCAGCGGCTCTCCCCAACTCTCCATAGAATTTCAATGGATGCAAAATACCTTTTAAACGGATGAAGTCCTAAGTGCAATGCAGAGCAGTTTTCTATTTTTAATTCCTCAGTACCACCGTACTCTTTACCAGAGATTATAATTGATTATGTAAGAGATTACAAAACAAGTACTTCTGTGAGCAGAAGATATAACGAAGCCTGGTTTTGTATGGCTTTTATGTCTTCCACATGTCCCTGGTCCCCTTTCCCTCCCCCCTCACCCACAGGGAGCCCAGGTCAGGTCCTGCCACCTGCCTGCAGGATGAGCTCAGCAAATGCTGCTGCGGGGCTGCACAAATAGCTTTGGGGGATGCTGGCAAGCCCGATGTTTTACAGCTCTACCGTACAACCTTAGTGTTTTGGAGGCCTCCCAGATTTAGCTGAAATTAGTTCAAAGACTATGAAGGAGGAAGAAAGAGCGCACGAGAGCCTTGTTTCATAAACACAACAAGTATTACATGCAAGCCTCATTTCCTTAGGAAACCACGTTAAAAACAACTAACATGTTTTTGTGCTGTTGCTGTGAGGCAAAGCTTTGAAAATACGTCTCAGACATCTTGACTTGAGACTAGCATTGACATCAAGGTACAGGCAAATGTAATACAAAATTAAAAAAAAAACAACTCAAAGGAAAATATTGATAGCATTATACCACTTACAGCATAGCATAGCATTTTTCACACAGAAAAATCCAGAGCGATAGTTGTGATAATTAAGTATTAATGGCAGCACAGCGCAACTTTCTCTTGCGTGAAATCTGATTTCTGAAGGCTACCTTGGGAAAACAAGCAATCCCTGTGTTACAGCAGAATGCTGAATGGGCTGAAGACAGAGGGCCCTTTCAGCCAACTTTGATGTTGGCAGGACAACTAGTACGGTTCATCAAAAGCAAAAAAATATCAAACTGGATGCCAACGTCTAAATCTCCCAGACTAATACTCACATGGAGGGCTTTCGCTATCAGCTCTGCTCTGCTTGTACCAATATCATTAAACATCAGGTTAAGGTACCACAGAGTTGAGTTTTCCTTAGGAGCAAATACAGCAGAAAGCAATGAGACTTCTTTTCTAGAGCATGCCTGAACTTTTCAAAAGAGATGTGTCATACACATACCTACAACCTCCATCCTGCACTGCTTTACAGACGGAACCTGATCTGGAGAAGTGATTTGAGAATGCCAAAGTACATCATAGGAGAGAGAGACAGAAAAACATGCAGTGTGTAAATCCTCATGGGGCTTACAATAGCCACCTAGGAACCCATATGACCCAACAAGGCAGGTGGCTAAGCTCAGATGTAGACCTCCAGGTACTTTGTGAACTTGAAGGCACTCCCCTGAGCTCTAGAAATACAGGCACAGAGTGGAAACTCACCACTTCCAGTCTGTATTTCAAGTGCTAACAATGACAGAAAGGAAACATTAAAGCTTCCTATGTTTAGAACCACAGAAAGGCTAATAGAAAGGATAAAGTATCTGAAACAAAGGCCCTGGCACACTTGACACTACCATTACATCCTTAGTTTAATTGAATGTAAGCCTAAAAGCCCTCTGGTTTATTCCACCATTCCTTCTTCACGACACCCTAGATAAATATCAAACTCTTTTGCTCTCAGAAATTAAAAATCTCCCCCAGAGAATGCATTCTGAGATTCTAGTGCGATGGATTTGGATATGAAAGCCAAAATTAGTGGAATTCTGCCAAACCAACGCATTCTTGTCTCAAATACACCACAGAAATATTAACATAGCCAAATAAATCATATTGCTGAAACATAAACATCATTTTGGCACCTGGAGGAATGTTGCCATGTGCTTTGCTCCAACATCAGTCAATACATTATACCTAAGATCCAAACCTGAAAAAGATGAAGAATGAGACAAATGTATACCTACAATTAATTGATCTACGAACAAAAAGAAACAAAGATGAACTAAGGCTGAAGGCAAGACTGCTTATGTTTTATGTTTTTTATTTTTTATATGATGTTTAGCTCCCCATTGATGTTGAACCACCACAATATTAGCACATCAAACACAGAAAGAACGAAAAAAAAACTCACCTGTGACAAATATAGAACTGCGTAAGACAAAGGCAAGAACTTGAAGATCTTCATCTGTAACTCTCTGCACAGGCACTAAATGATTATTTCCAGCTATTTTTAATGTGATCCCTTTTGTCCATTTCCTGTAACACAAAAATTTAAGCACATCAGGAGAGGGAAAATGATACGGAAAAATGAATTCTCTCTCCAGATAAGAAGCGTATCTATGTGCAACCTCACTAGTACTCTTGCATGCAGTTAGCTGCTGTAGCTGTGGTAATGCCGTAACAGACAATATGATTCACCCTGTACCTAAGCTCTATCCATTTTGATACTCTCAAGACACTGCATAGCTGCAAGACCACACATACACAGAGAGCAGGAAACAGCAAGATGAGGGGAGGGCAGATGAAAATAGAGAAACTGTCCTGGAGGCTACCTTATCATCACCTTGCTACCTTTCTTTTATCTATTCTATCCCACCCCCAAAATAAAAAGCTAACACAAACCACTACCTTACACTATCTTCTCTTGGGTTCTCTCTCCAAATGACAATTAATCCTGCTCCCAAGAGCATCCATGAGAAGAAGCCCTATCTTGCCACATAAAGAGAGACAGTTTGGGTGGTTTATACCTTGTCAGAGACAGTTCAGGAAAGCATTACCAGCTGGAAGCTAACCGGATGCAGCTGAGGCTTTTTAAACAGGAGCAAGACAAAAGGAAGGGAGTTAGAATAACTATAGACACTGGGTTTGGCTTCTCTAAGGGATGTAAAGTCACTATTCTGTACCTTTTCACCTTTGATTTAACTGTTGTAAAGCTGTCCAGAAGGGATATACAGCTACAAACTTCTGAAATATGATTTCAAGATGAGTCAAACCAAAACTTCTACAGTAAATGTTAAGTGTGATCTGTGTTTAAGCCTGAAACTGCATACACTTTCTCACTGTTCAATTCCTTGTCCCACTTCTTGTTTAAGGAGTTCAGAAGAATCTGAAAAATGCTGTTTGTTATTTCCTTACATGTTATCACTTTTATCATCTTCTTGAAGCACACGAGCAATGAAAGGGTTTTCAGGTTGGCTCAGGTTTTGACAAGCCTGCAAATACTGCTGGTGAAGGTCTGGAGGAACTGACATGACAGTGCTTGAAAATAAAACAAACTGTTATTGCATCGTTACAGCAGCCTAGCAACATCTCCATGGACGCAAGTTCTGTTGTGCTGGGAGATATAAAACAATAAAAGTGGGCTTGGGCTGAAAAGGGTTACAATTATTCAAATGTAACACAAGAATAACAGATAGATACAGACATACAGAGGGAGGGGAAAAAAAAAAAGGAGGAAGGAAAAAAATGTGGGCTTGTGTATATATTCCTGATCTGCCACCACAGAGGATCTGAGCCTTTAGACATAATATTCATATAGATAGATCCCTTCTCCTTGTAAAAGGGACTGTTTCCTGCAGTTTGTGATTAAATCTAATCCACCGTGTTGCAGTTACTTGAGAAAATCAGGCCAAACAGAGGCACGAAGGTGGGAAGCTTTGGGAGGAGTCTCAGCCTCACTGAGAGCAGCAAAGCTGCAAGGCCCGCAGCAAACTGCCCTCCTGCCCCCAGTGTCTTGGGATCTGGATACAAAAGCAGCAACTTTGAAAGGGGCCTGGGGTGCATGTGGCAGCTACAGGAGGCACCTTTTGACTCGGGTGTCCCGCCTGAACAGCGGGCTCACACCGAGCACCACAGCACCCTGCTCTTCACAAATGCTAGGTTCCAGCATCCACACAAAAAGATACAAGCCCCTGAATCACTGGTGATAGTACAATACAAGCATCTATGGCCATTACAAGTCCCCCTAAAGCCCATAAGAGGGTGCGAGGCTGCCAGACAGCTGGTGACACCCAGCAAGCACATCCCCACGGCCGCTGCTTCCCTGGCAGCCCGCCCTGCCCTGCCCGGCCCCGCCATTGCTCCCGGCTCCTCAGCACCCTCCCCGTGCACACCCGCTCCATGAGCTGGGCCCGTTACCACAGAGCCGATATCCAAGGGAGCGTCCTGGCCCGCTTTTCGGGGGGCAGCCTCAGCCTGCCCGTGGGTGAGAGGCGCAGGAGGAGGCCACAGCCGCCGGTGTCCCCTCAGGGCTCTGGCAGCAGTCCCACCCCGGCGGGGAGAGGCCTGAAGGCCAGGCAGGGGCAGCGTCACCGTCACACACTGCCCATCACACCGGGCTTGCTTAGCCCCAGAATGTGTTAGTCAGCGGCATGCCTGTGTCCTCCGAGGAGCCTTGGCACAAGTTAGCGTAGCTATGGGGATAAGCAGTTACTTTGGAGGTGCCCTAGCCTGTCCTTTCCACTGAGGAGATCCTTCCACTGACCCCAGTAAAACCCAGGGCTGAGCTGGGATCACGCTTTCTCCTCACCCCACAAGATGCAGGACTCACTCCAGAACGCTGAATTCAGAGCTAATAAAAAAGAAAATGCCCTTATACAGTGCTTGAATGAGACTGCAGAGCTTAGCATTGGTCTCCCCCACCCCGTTGTTTCAGTTCTTCCTCCTTGTTCTGGTGACCTGGGGAAAGCACCTGGGGAATGTGAAGGGCCTCAGGTAGGAGGTGACTGATGGTTGCCTCCTGATTTCAACCTCTCCTTCCTCCCTCAGTTTATCTTAAATGTCAGCCAAAAGGTGCCCTCCACCCACTCCTGTAGACACAGTCAGCCAGGTGGTCGCTCCTTTCCACCTCTTACTCTTTCACAGTCCAAATACTGCAATCTAAAGGTTATCAGATATCAGGCTTACTGGTGTCTCTCCAGCTCAGAAACTACCGAGTGTTATAAAAGAAGGTAGCACCTTTTTATAGGAAGGCTCTTGTCAGCTTTACAGTCAGCATAGCTGAAGACAGAACTCAGCACTTTTAAATTAAGAACCGAGGAAGATGCTTCCTCCAGCCCCACTGACTTCACAAAGGCCACCCTCTGACCCCCCTGTTGGGGCACGTCGGGATGCTGGGTTCCAAGTCACAGTCCTGCTGTACACACATCCCCTTGATGTCAAGGAATGTAAGCAGATTGTTTTGGAGTGGTACAGCCATGATTAGAACCTGTCCCTAAATGCTAAATTCTTCCAGTCTTTATTTAGTGCAAGAAGGTGTTTGAGTACTGCTGATTTTTATTTTTTTTTTCTCTCTTATGAAATTAAAAATAAGGAGCACAGATGGTTGAGTCTCAGGAGAGCATGGACGCCAGCACAAGGGACATTCATTACCCTAAAGATGAACCTGTCTGCTCTGAGGATGACCTTGTTCAGACTGCACAAGAAATAACAGAGAATGAATCTCCAGAGAATGAAGCTCTGGAGAATGAAACTCTTTTTCCCACATACATCACAGACAGGATATTTTTTATTGATTTGGCCGATAAGCAACTGCAAACCATTTCACCAGAGGTCTTCAGTCTAGAGTGTCTGGAGGAGCTGCACGTAGAAAAGAACCTAATTGTGAGCATCCCCCGAGCCATAAATCGCCTGAGGAACATGAAAGTTCTCTACTTGGATCAGAATCACATACAGGACGTATGTGAAGAACTGGGGGAGCTGAAACGTCTTCTGAGCTTAGATTTAAGTAACAATCCCCTCTCTTACAGTTCACTACTGGTTATCAGCAACCTGCAGTCCCTTCGTCGGCTCAGGCTCTACAAAACAAACTTGCAGGAAATCCCAGTGCAGATCTGCAAGTACCTCCATCATGTTGAACTGCTTGGCCTTTCTGATAACAATCTACACTGTCTGCCTAAAGAAATAGCAAACCTGACAAAACTCAAGGAAATTTACCTCAAAAAAAATAGATTTGAAATTTTCCCCGTTGAGGTTTGTCAAATTGCTAATTTAGAAATAATAGATCTGGAAGAAAATCTAATCAGTCTCATCCCACAAGAGGTAGGTTTGTTGACAAACTTAGTTAAGCTATTTTTAGCTTTTAATAAGTTATCCTCCATTCCTCCTACACTGCAATACTGCCAGAAGCTGGCTGTGCTGGATCTGTCTTACAATCTCCTGCGCAAGCTTCCCCCAGGTTTGCAGAACCTTACAGAAACGATAGATCTCAAATTGTCTGGTAACAGCCTGGAGAAGTTCCCATACCAGATGCGCTGCTGGACATCACTTTCCCGTGTTTATCTGAGGAACACCGGACTGCACGCAGTACCCATCTCCTTCACCAGATTAACCAGTGTCAGGGTACTAGATCTGAGTGAAAATTGCTTTGATGAAATTCCTAAAGGAATATGCACTATGAAAAGCCTGGAAGTATTGGCTCTGGATGACAATCAAATACAGGAGGTATTTGTTTCTTTGTTTCTGTTTTTATTTTATTGAGACCCCCCCCATTTTGCAAAGTCTAAGTTCTTTGTTTCAGCTGAGTCCCACCTTTCTCTACTAAAGTGAGATGTGTTCCACCTGGCACACACCTGAGCATAGGTAACTCATTATTACTAACATCTGAGTATTCAGACAGGGAAAGAGAAGCAAGAATGTAGAAGCACTGACCTTTGTGTGGAATAGTAAAGATGAAATAGTGACTGGAGGGAAGGGACTGCTTCAGGTTTTTTGCGTCTTTTTTCCATGTATATGGGAAAATGAAGAGATGCCCTTGTGTACAACCAAAGCATCACAAACTGAACCACAGCAGAGAGCAACTTTAAGATGGATGTGATATTGTTAATGCCTTTAACATCGTTAACGTTTGCTGTTCGTTTGATAATGAACAGATATGCACTCTAAGTTGTGCTGTTATAAGCATGACATACTCAGTTTTAGGTATGAGAATACACCTCCTTTTTTTAAGTAAATGCAACTCCTTTTTTTTCCAAGGAGATTTCTATCAGTGCAATTTTTTTCTTAAGGGTTACATTTACAGAAGTAGTAATTCATGCAAAAGACTCACTTTCAGAGTTGATCCATTTAAATGACTCTCCCCTGCACTGAGCATACAAAGGAAGTGAAGAAGTAGACAAATGTTTTTGCTAAGAAGAAAATCAACCCCATAAGAAATCTCTACAGCAGAGGAAACAATCAACAGTAGCGCAGCCCTGCAGCTTTTTCCTAGAGATTTTCCCCTAAAAATAAAATCCCTAAGATTACCACTTAAATGACATGCTGTATCTTTTTTTTGACAACTGTCTAGATACCAGTGGAAATGCAAGAACTGACGAATTTAAAATGCCTTGGCCTGTCTGAAAACCAGTTCAGTATCTTTCCAATGGAAATCTTTCTCCTGGAATCGTTAGAGAGGTTATACCTGGGACAAAATAAAGGAATTAAATTCACAAGTCTGCCAAGAGACATCATCAAATTGCAGGTAGGAGCAACAGAAGGGGGAAGATCTTTTGCTGCTGTGGCCTGGCACTTTTGTGGACTTCAGCTGCTCCCAAATGCAGGACTGAAGGTTCTCCTAATCTCTTTATGTACATGGTACAGCATCAGGCCAGGGCTGTTAAAATAGGAAGAATATCAATACTCAGTGTTTAAAACTCATGCACGCTCTCTCTCTCTATCTGGTAGTTATCCCAATGGTGTCTCAGCTTTTAAACCTTACTCCTGCACTTACTGATATTCTCTGCATATTAATTATAAAGCAAGCTAAGGAAAAATCCTTCAGTTCTGAAAAGTTATATGCACATATTTTCCAGAATCTGAAAGAACTGCATATGGAAAATAACTGTCTGGAATACCTGCCCCCAGAGGTCGGCTCGTTGACCCACTTGAAAATACTTGACTGTCACAACAATCTCCTTAAGGATCTCCCAGAGTCTGTATGCCAGATACAAGGTGAAAAATAATCTTTGTGTTTGTGGCCCTAAGGACACAAATACCAGTAAGCATTCTGGGGTTAGGAGGGAGAGAAGGAATGCAGTGCATTGTGCAGAGCTCATCCAGTAATTGTAAGGGCCAAACCGGACAGAGGCTAAGAGGTGGGAGGGTGAGGGAAGTGCTGTGCCCAAGCCAAGTGGACAGGAGGTCCTTCCTGGTGACCCACCCCAACCCCAGGAGCCCAGGGACGGGGTGTCTCCAAGCTCCAAGCAGACCCCTGATGGGTGAAGACCTGATGGGTCAGCACCAGTGACCCCAGGGCGGTGGTGAGGAACCTGCTTTCTGGGGTTGCTCCCCAGTCTTCCCATCTTCCCCAGTTCCCCAGTGCGTCTCCACGTGTGGCTGAGTTCACTAGTGCTGCCAGTGCACCACTTAGCAGGGCTTCTGAAAGCTGGATTTGGCCACCAGCCTGCCAGGTGAAAGTCTTCACCTAGCGAAGTTAGTGCATTGCTAGGAGAGCCCCAGTCCCAGCCTTCCACTCTTGGAGAGGCACTTTGAGTTTTCAATACACAAACTCTTACCATACACAGACTGAATTGTTTGGGCCTCATCCATATGCTGTTTACCGGGATATTGCAGGAATTCCTGCATTCCACATCATTCCTGTTCTTTGTGTTGCAGCTCTCTGCTTTTGTGTACTCAGGTTTGCAGAAACTGCTCCTTCAGAACAATCTGCTGTCCCAGCTGCCCGAGGGTTTGGCCAGCCTGCAGCAGCTGGAGGTGGTCCTTGTGGACGGGAACCCTATGACAGACCCTCCGATCGAAGTGTGCTGTCAGGGGACATCTGCTATCTTGGAGTACTTACAGGAACAAAAGCGTAAAAAAGCCATGGTCGTGAAGGTACCTGTGTTAAGAAAGCAACCGCAAATGTACACACACAGCGGTGGTTTTAGTAATCAGATACTTTGTAGAACAACCTACAGAGCACTCTGCACAACATCAAAAACACCTTAAAACATTGTTTGCATCAGCTACTGTGGAGCCATACTTCTAAAACTGATCATGTTAAGGTAAAACACAGGGAACCACCAGGAAATAGAGCACTGGGCAGCTTTCAGAAATGTAGCAGAAGGTTGTCACTGCCCCGCCAGGTCACAGTCAGCAGTATGGCCCTTGCAACTCGCAATGGAGCTTGGGCAGCGACAGGGGAATGGTTACTGCCCCTAAAAACAAGTCAGGTCCTCTAAGTCAAGACACTGTTTAGAGACAAATCTAACTGCCACTCTTGTTGACTGTGTTTTGACTGTAGAGAGTTGAAGTTACAGTGTGCAGACACATTGAACAAACCACTTTTTTTTTTTTTTGGGGGGGGGGGGGTTGTTTGTTCATTTGTTTGTTTTTTTTTCCCCAGAAGGAAGATCAGTTTGTATCACCCGATGGGCCATGGAATGAATTAACTCAGAAAAAAGTATGAGGCAAGAAGGAAGGGCAAACACTCAGCCTTTGATTCTTCTGAAACTAAAATTCTTCCTCTCCTTCTGGAGTGTCTGCTATTTCTTCATATTTCTCCCAAACTTCTCTTCTGAACTAAGTGATGGCATTTAAAAATGTGTAGACATAGTCATTTACTGCTCAGAGGGTCTGGAGGACTGCAGTGTTAGTGTCCTCCCTGGTAAGGAATTCCTCTTGAAAGAGTAACACAAAAAAAGAAGTCAGGTGGCTGTCAGTCAAGCTGCAAACAATGTGGTTGAATGCAGAATAAGAGCTGCTTTGGAGACCACGGTGTGTCTGACTTTTTGCATCAAGAATAACCACCAGTAATACTGCTCCACACAACGGTTTGCTTTTACCCTTTTCCGCAATGTAACCAGACTGTTCTCTCTTTTTGAGATCCAGAATCTGTGGCATGGGTTGATGACCAAGAAGGGGATTGGAACTCTGTTGACACTGAAGAGTCTAGCAAACAAAAAAATGGAAAAGAAAGGAAAAGAAAAGGGAAAAGAGAAACCTGGAAAAAAAGCAAACACCAAAAAATGACTTTTGTGCAGTAACTGGAACAGAACTCTTCTCATTTACAAGAAGAGCAAACGTGAGCAGAGATAAGTGAGTAGGAGACAAGCAGTAGTATTAAAGCATTTCAATCAGTGAGTGTTACAATGAAAACTATTTTTTTTGAAGCTTGTTTTAGTTCTTTTGTCATCATTTGCTCCAGCTGAATCTGGAGATATCAAATCTGCTGAAATATTCTGAGATTTCTCATTCTGAATACATTATCTCAAAGCATAGGGGCAGATGATTAACTGGAAATTAATCTAATCTGCAGGAATTTGGTGCAATGAAGTGTTCGTTCTGAATTCCAAAGGATTTTACATCCAATACTGAGAAATCTGTTTTCCAGTCAGTGAGGTACATCCATACCTAGAAGGAAACAATACTTGTAGCCCTGCATGCTAGCAGCTGTTTAATGACTTTTGCATTCATAAATTATCAAAACCTTGTTTGGAAATACGGAGCAGGATTCCAGGCAGCCAGAACATAAACACTTGCACCACAGTCTGCAGTACCTTTCTACCTTGCAAGAGGATAAAGAGCTGTTTTAAAAGCATTTCTACGCTTTTGCAATAATGTTCCCTAACGTTTTGACACTCTGTAGTTATAGTACCTTGAATGACTGCAAGCTGTCAAATCCTTAGCTTTATAGCTCGTCTCTGAGATAGCTTGGTGACAGTTTGCAAAACGCCTGTGTACAACGGGTTTATGTGAAAACAGTGAGCTTGCAGAATGCAGTATTCTGCAATGATTCTAGCATGCCGAATTTATATGCAAACATACCTCTCCACAGCACTTCCTAGGACTACCAGTGACCTGTTAGACATCCACTGTTCTTGCCTAGTTTTTATTCTTTGCTCAGTCACTCTTCACACCCCTACAGAGTTCCATCTGCAACATCCATTCAGCGCAGAGCTGAGCTAGGACCAGCCACGGCGCAGATCCAAACTGCAGGAACGGGTAGGAGCAGAACCCCTACTTAGTTTCATTGGCAGGTCAGAACTTCAGTCCTGCTCTCCCTCCCTGTGCCTGCGTTGCCTCAGAGAAAGAGAAGTTGGTGGCACCCCGAAGGAGGTGGTGAAGGCAGGGTCACTGAGACTCAGCTCTTCCTAGAGCTCTGCTCCAGGTCACGCTCTTCTGAGTGCCGTGGCTACATCCGCATCCAGGGCGTGGATCTCATTGCCGTTTGGCTCTTGAACCTGTTGATACTGAAATCTCAGTAATACGCTTGCTGGCAGGAGAGAACTGGGGACTTTTAAGTGCAGAAAAGTGTGATTGCTCAGTTTTGGTTTTCCATCTTACTAGGTAACCAATACTGTTTTGACTGTCTGGAGGTGTCTTACGAAATTTTTTCACCTTAAGTGAAGGTGAAGAGGCACAGAGAAAAGCGTGATTCAGAGACTGCTGAGGAGGAAAACACTGGAAGAGAGATTTCCAGGAAGACTGGCAGATAGACAGGGTAATAGAAGTGATTTAATAAAAGCTTTTTAGTGGTAGAATAGGCATGACAGAATCATGAAAGAGTGAAGGACTGAGAAGGGGATCCAAAAAAGCAAGTGGAGAGGTTACCAACAGTGAGTCTGTACTGTGCCCTGGAGCTGAGAATGAGGAACCCAAGTATAACACAGCAAGCAAGCCCAACAGTGAGGCCCACCTCAGTCTGAATTAGATGGAGAGGTTCAAGTGAGAGAGGAGTGATTCACAGAGATTCCCAAAGAACAGATAGCGGATCATTTTCCCAGTTGGACCAAAGGCAGATTTGAGAGGGAAAGTCACAGGAAGACAAGCGATTAAGAGTTTGGGTATGCTGGTGTTAAACAGAGGTGATAGTATTTCCACATGAAAATAATTCTCCTGGCTTGAGTGACTGAAAGACTCCCTCATTAGCCCTGTATGAAATAGGGGCTCTTTGCTTCACTGTGATGTTGAACGTATCTGCAGCTGATCCTATTTTGCAGCAATTCTCTACTACCTCTGACCACTGCACTCCAGTTCCTCTCACAGCCCTCAGAGCTGGGGGAGCCAAGTGCCTGTCTCAGTGGAACTGAAACTGGAACCAGAAGTCCAGGGAGACCCTCGTGTGAAATCAAGGATTAAACAACGAAGGGCTATCAGCGCAACATGGTTAGCTGCTGCTTATAGCCCTGACCAGTCAGAAGTTGGTGTTGGAAGGGTCACCCAGGCTGAAAGCTGAATATTGACCTGCATCTGCATGAGGGGAATTGCTGAGGGGTCCTTGAAAGTTAGGAAAGTGACAGTGAATGGTCCTGTTGTGCCTCTCCTCCAGGAGGCTGCTGCAGCATGTAGACATACTCAGGGCTAATTGAGCAGTACTTTATCCCTCAGGCTGCCTCAGGATTTCTCTAAGACTCCTCACTCAGTGGGCAGATCCAATATCTTTACTTCCTAAAATACTTTACCAATGAATAATCCCACTGCAGACTTGGAGCTCATGTGTGAGTTAACAGGCTCCATGACACAAGTCAGTATGCCAGAATTTGGTTCTGTGTAAGCAAATCCAATAAACACCAAATAAGAAATTATCAAACGTAAAAAGAGGAGCCACTTGTATGGACCCCAGTTGGGTGCAAAGGAGGATGCTCTGCTCCTAGCTAGAAGCTGCCCTGGGCTTTTAATAGCCTTTGCTTCCCTGGCTCTGTTTCCTCCATGTTTAGGGTAAGAGAAAGAACACGTTTTATGTCACAATGTGTTTTAAAGGCTAATGGATTAATCCTGAATGCAGAGAGCATGAAGGCACTCCAAGAACTCCTACTGGCTTTGATAAATGTGGGATCAGAATCCTCAGTCTCGAGGTCTGATTTTGTGCTGCATTTCATAAAGGTTCAGTGCAGGGAGCTCAACCCAGTTAAAGACGGAACACCTCAGGATGTGAAGGAGCATCTGAAGTATCCTGAAATTTTTTCATAGCCTAACCCAGAATGCTTATGAATTACTCTGTATTCCAAATCCTTACAAAAATAGCAGAACATATCTGATCTAACCTTCTGCAGCATTTTCTTTGCCCAAGGCTTGCAAAGACACCAATCAACCATTTCTTACCTTGATTTCATGCTGATTTTGTATGCAGAACTCATCTACACTATCAGATGGCATTGAGGGCCAGAGCAGAGGCAGAACAGCTCCTTCTGTATTCTTCTTAATGGACTGATATATAATCCTGGGTTGTTGGGATGCTTTCCAAATCTCACAAGTACGTAGCTTTAAAGCTATCATAAAGGGGCAGAAGTTTTGGGGAAGAAGAAACCAAATTTTAAAACATAGAGGTTTCAAGTATCTTTACATTAGAGGCATTTTCCTTATCGGCATGAGGCCATAATCACACTGCCCATCCGTCTGCATCAGTGCATACCCCAGCCACTTCCTTCCACTGGCAAGCCTGCAGTGTGTCTGTCTGAAATCGTCATTGCTCTTTTGCCATCAGTCATTGTAGTATTCACAAGAAGATTAGGCATATATAGTAGTGTCACCATAGCAGCGTAAGCATGGCTCAGAGAATCTGAAAGAATACGTTAATAAATGGAAGGATCTATGTATGCAGAAGGTTAAATAACTGTTTTATATAATTTTGGAACTATTTCAAGAGCTCTCATGAGAAGAGATTACTCAAAACTGGGCAGTTTTCTAAGTCAAAGACACACAACGTTTGGTTCATATGCTGTTTGTGAAAGGCTTTCCAGAAACCTCCAACCTCCATCAGCAGTCAAAACGAATGTTTCTCTTGTTGTCTTGATTAAAGCTTTCCAGTTGTTGCCGCTGTGATTCTGAAAGGACCCATCTTTGCATCCCCAGCTCTGCCAATGCAGGCAGCTTTGTCAGTGCTGCTAGCAGCTCACTGAACCACATCCCACAGTCACGGCAGGACGAGGGGCGAAGGCTGACATCCAGCTCTGAGAGCTCTTTGAATGCTGCTAAGCCGTGACAGAAAACCATCCACCCTTCGTCAGAGATGCTGTTATAACTCAGATCCAGCTTCCGTAGTCTGGCTAGATGGCCATCCTGCGTCAGCAACGCTGCAAGAAGTGACACACAAACACAATCAATACCTCCTAGCAATTGCTTTAAAAGCTTATAAGTAAGAAGAGGAGTATTTTAATACCATATTATTTAGAGCCTTTCTGCAGTCAAACAGCAAGAATCAACTCCTTGGCAACATACAATGTACCAATCGCTTGCTGTTGTTCTCAGAAAGACCGTTTTATCGCAGCTGAAGGTGTGTACAGTATTTAAAACACAGACCATTCAAAAGGAACAAAAGTGTCAGGTTAAAATTGTATGGCAACCTGAACACCTTTGAGTCAGTTGGAGGTTATATGAAGTGCTAATTAAAATAGGTAGGCAGGCTCTACAGAGAGATTTAGAAAGAGAAAAGCAAAACTTTGCAAGGCTGCATGATTACAATATCCACCTCTCACTATGGGAGGGTAATGGACCTAATATACCCTAAAGGGAGCTGGGATCATTAATGTATAATTGGTAAAAGAGCTACCCGTCAAGGGCGATGTTTGTAAAGTCAAAAATGTTCAGGCTTTATTCCACCAGCCTTCAGATTACAGGGCCTCAATAGCTATTGCACAGCTATTGCCAATTTCAGACACTCAGAACCCATGAGTCAGGCCCACAGAATCACAGGGATGGCTTTAAAATATATAGGTTTCTTTAAAAGGATCCTGAAATTTATTCCTTCATTGGGTTCCCATTTTCCAGAGTTTCTTAGCAGCTGCTGAGAAGTAGGTTAAATATTTCTATTTTAATTCTCCCACAACAGTTTGACTCTAGAAACATACCTAATGGACTGAGAGCTGGTAGTGCCTGCTTTACTAGCTGTCAGCATGTACATTTCTCATAAATTACCAACCCAAAAAGAGCAACTGAGCAAAATAAAACTCCTCAGAGGCAGCTTTAAACATCTGATATAAAAAACAGACTCAAACCCTACATTTTTTCCACGTGCTGCAGTTTTGTATTAATACATAAAACTGCGAGGGTGATTCTTTGCATTTTTATCATTTTCAGTTTTTGCACTGTGCGTGTAACAGGGCACACAGCTTTCAGCAAAATGAAAACCCTTTCCGGGAAAAATACTGCTGTATTTTCCATCTTTTCACTTGATTTATGCAAAAACGTGCTCAGCACATGGAACAAGTCCCTTCTGAATTGTGGTCTACATGCACCAGCTCCTTGACTGCTAGTAAATACCATGTCATACGTACTTAGAAGTGCCAAATCTTCCGCCACCAAGTTACAGCTGCTCAGTCTTAACACTTGAATCTCTGTTGCAAGCTTTAGTGCTCCCAAAAGCAGCTTTAGGTTGCCACCAACGCACTTATTCCAAGAAAGGTCTAATATCTCCAGTTCAGGAAGGTGAAGGGCAGCCTCAGCTGAAAAGATTAAGACCAGCAACTTCTGCTTACTAAGAGAAAACAACGTGGCCTCAATAGACATCTCACCGGCAATTCACCTGCAAATAAGCTCCTAAAAGGCTGCGTACTTCTGCTTAGAATGATTTATTTTGTCTTAATAAAAGTCAGACCAACATCCCCCCCCCAAATCCCCCAAACATACCTCCTATTCTCATTAAACAATATAACAAGGTCCTGTCTATAGAATCCTTAAGGACTCTGAACAGTTTTCTTGCCTTTCTCTTTACATTATTGGCTCAACCTTGTCCCACTGAGGTCTATTTAGGAGAACTGCTCATTTTTATAACATTTTAAATCAATTTAAAACCAGCAATTTTTTACTGTAATTCACCTGGGAAGGTGAAATGCACAGTATCTTTTGACAGCACTGATTTCCGTGATGTCATCCTTACATAATTGCAACGATATAAATATCGTGCTCTTCCTGCGGGGACCTCACAACAGTTTAGCTTGATGCTGCTTCTGCTGAAGGAAGTCGAGTTTTACTGTGGGTTTCAATGTCACCGATAAACAGCACAAAATATACCAGAACTGCACAATGCACAGTAACTAACAGATCCCTCTGTTATAAATGTAATAAATGCAGTCTTACAACCAAACTGTAATTCCAGCATAATATAAAATCTTGTTCTGCCTCCTCCTCTTCCCATGTTAGGCACTATATGAAAGCTCACTGTCAGACAAAGGACTCAAATGACTTCATCCAGGCAGGTGTAACGGGGGAAGACATACAGTGATCTCCCCTTGCAACCAGATCCCACGAAGCACTGGTTTCATCCCAAGGCAACCAGAGCAGAGACGATTACTTTTCTACTCAGGGCACGTAGTATAACATAACCATTATCTCTGGAGTTCAGCCAACAGAATTAAGATCTTTGTCACACAACAAGACACTGAGGATAGACACAGTTTAAAAAAACATTCTTACCTAGTGATGAAAAGGACTCTTCACCTAAATCACAATTGCTGATGGCCACAGATTTCAATTTAGGTAAAAATCTGAGTCTGCCAAGAAGAGGAGCAGATGAGACTCCTACATTTTTATTCGAGGATAAATTCAGCTCTTGAAGACTGGAGAGTAAAGGTATCACCTGGGCTTTGAAAACATGAAATATTTGTTAGACAGCCTAACTGATCTAGGACAAATATGTAGTTATAAATTTGACTGACATCATTACTTTTCTTTATAAATCAATCCAAAAGTCAAGGCCAAGTTTTGACACTCAAAGGTATGATGAGCAATGTTTTACTCCATGAACAGCCTTGACATTTTCAGTAGGAATGTTTAAGAAATTAGGTATTACACAGTGTATGGAAGGTTGTCAGGACACAGCTTCCTGTTGAAATTTCCCTGGTTGAAATCCTAGACAGAAAAGTAGAGAATTTAACATTAAATGAGATGTGGGTTATTTCCAAAAGTCGTCGCTGCTAACTGAAACTATATTAATGTGATTATTCTCTATTTGTTTTAGCGAGTGTACAATAACTTAAAAATAAAGCACTTCCATAACTGCCTAACAAAAACTGTACTGAGATCTGTTAGACTATGTTAGGCAGAATCTCTTATGTCTTTGAGATATTTTCAGAAGTCAGAACCATACATTTGTAAAGAATTTCCTTAAAATGTCCTTACACAAAACAGTCACGTCTTCTTCTGTTACACAGCACTGGTGGAGATCAAGGACTTCAAGATTTTTCAAGTTGGCCAAATGAGCTGCTGCGTCTTTGAAGCTACCACCAATCTCTTTGTTACATGATATGTCTAATTTTCTTAGCTCTGCAAGGTGCTGTAAGGCAGCATCTGAAATGGAAAAGGCAGCATGCTGGTCACTGGCTGCTGCAATAGCACAGATCACAGCTTTAGCATTTATTTACTTTAATGTCAAAGTTTGCACAAGCTATTGAAGTCAAAGCTCTTACACTAAGCTTCAACGTATAAACACAGCAGACATACAGTAATACTGCAAAGCATCCATGCAACTCATTTCTCCTCTAAAAGAGCAGGTGAAGGTGAGGCTAATTCATCCCCCAGATCCATTCAGTAAACATTTTGCTGAAATGATGACTGGAAGTGCTAATTGGTGCCAGCTGTTTTGTCTTACGGACAAGACCTCCGCTAGGGAGAGCCACAGATGATAAGCCCATTTCATATGGCTTCACTGGACGCTCATTAAGTGAAAATGGTAAATTTGGATTCCCCTCTGAGAGCAGGATTAGTTCTTTAAAAGTTAGCTAGCCTGTCTGTGCCCTTGCCTATGTTCTGTCTGGAGAGAGAGGACGCATGTCCAGAGGGCCATTAATCCACCCTAAGATGTGTCTCAGATAAATGGCATGGAAGGTCACCCTCCCCACTGACTTTTGCAAGCTTGAGCTCAGGGAAGATAAATGCTACTCCTGCTGAAAGTCTCTGCAGTCTTTTATCAATCCTCAAGCAGCAAATAACCAGTGCCCATTAATACTGCCAAACCTTCGGCAAAACCCCACCTCATTGCCTTTCTTAAATGGGTTTCAGATGTACAGTTTATTCAGAATGAAAGTCTTTCTGAATGTAAAGTCTAACCTAAGCCCTGGAGGCTGTCTTGCTTTAATCCACACATGTGCAAGTTTAACTCTTTGAGGCCTGGCACATTTTTCAGATCCTGAGCAATGACCTTCATGCTGCAGCCAATGTGTTTGTTGATAGAGAGATCTAATACTTCAAGGTTTGGGATCACATTTAGCATTTCAGCTGGAAAACAAAAACAAAAACAGAATTGGTAATTTTCTGGAATATACAGATGAACCCTAGAAAAAAATAACACCCTGACAAACAGGAAGAGGCAGGCTGGGTTTGCCTATATGTGTGGTTTAGACTTATTCGGTTTCTGTTCTACCAAAAAATACAGCAAAACAGGAATTGGATAGGAATCAAGTAAATCACTGAAAAAACTATATTAAAAAAAATGTGAAAAAAAACACAAGACAGTAAGAAAAAATACAGGTGAATAAAAGGCAGGAATACAAAGGGAAAGAAAAATTTATAATGAAAAAGTATAGAACTATATGTTGCATAAGAGCCATCTCCTGCACTGGGGATCAGAACAGAGCACAGGGAATTCTTTTTAGGGAGAAAATCTTTTAAAACACAGAATTGGATCAAAAGACCACAAAGGATTAAGCTATGGTAAAAAGAAAGAGAGAAGGAATGGCAACTGAATGCCAGCTCAGCCTAAACTCCTACCCCTCAGTCCTTCTTTTCCATCCCACGCCTAACTACATATTCAGCTGTTTAACGTCAAGTAATCGGTGTTGGAAGTGCTGGTGTACAAGACTTGCTCGGGGTCTCAAAGGATGCAGCAATCGTGGACCACTGGGCCAGCCAGCCTGTGGTTTAGATCCAGCTATTCTTCCGCTCAATCCTCCCTCACGTGATCAGGAAGAAAAACATTCCTCTTTGAAAGGAAGTGCATTAAATATTGATACGTTGTGGTAAATACAGTTATAATGCAAAGCATGAAATAAATAGCTCTCGACTAATATTGACCTGAATACAGCCATCATCTAACTCAGATGAGTTACGTTTCGGTGAAGCCAGTCATTCAGTCTAGCTATGTGGATACACTTACCAAGGGATTCTCCATCCTTTGCTGTCAGGTTACAATCTGTAATTTTCAGAAGTTTTATCTTGCATCCTTTCGGGAGTTTTTTTGTTAGGAGTGATAGTTTTCCACCTATATTACTGTTCCATGATAAATCCAGTTCTTCAAGCTGAGGGACAATTTCAAATGCCTCCCCTGTAACAGAAGTCCAAGATGATTCATTCTAAAAATCAATTTCAGTGAAAGACAAAAATACGGTTTTTGAATACATAAAAGGGGAAAGATAGCCATTTAATTCTCAATTTATTATATTTTATATGGTTTGATAGGAAAATCGGTGTATGCCGTGCTACTGCAACAATGTTGTATAAATTCTCACCTTGTCTAAGGAGCAAAATAAACCACAAGTTACTGTCACAGCACACGCAGACCTGATATTTATCCAGGTTCCCAAATACTCATCAGACTGCTTGCCTATCATTGCAGGCCTGTGCCACGACCCAGAAAGTCCAGTCTACAGGGAAGCGACAAGCCTGAATTTACTGTCCTGTATAGTTTTTCCTTATTTTATTTGGCAAACTTCCAGCATCCTCTGTACTGCGTCCACAAGTCATTTTGGATGGGATGAAAGGAGTCCTCTCATAGCTATTTCTGAAACTCGAAAGGTTTGGTTCTGGCAGGAATTTCCAACTCACTTCATAAGGAATCAAGATAAGCATTGTATTGACCCAAACTAACTTTCCCAGGATTTCGAGGCAGACAGCACCAATTTTGAATCTATTCAGAAAAATTACCCTTTTCCAGAGTTGACACCAGCCAACTGGAACTGTGTAAGTGCTTCTTTGCAACGCTAATATCCCACTGCAAAATCCAACTTCCTAAATTGCTTTGCAGACGGGAGAGGCAGATGTACATTCTCCTAACCCCATTTCAATTAATCAGACTATATGCAAATACAATTTCAAAGTGTCATATATAAATCATTGATCTAAAGTCTCGTCATCAACCTAAAAACCAAGAAATGAATTTTAATAATAAGACCTTTTCTTGTCTGTGTGTTTTCATAACTAATTCCTCACAAAAGATTTTTGATACAAAAATAATTTCTGCTGTTTTAAGTGAACATCCAGGTTTGAGAGAAAAATACACTTTAATTTTTATCTTTTTTTCTTTCTTTTTTTTTTAAATGATTGCCTCAATCTTGAATACCAAGCAATGCTCTGCAGTTGAGAAATGGCTGCAGCACAGCCTGTTTCTGTTTGATGTGGGAACTAGCATTCCAGACACATTTTCCACCCAGAAGATAAATAACGGACTACAACTTCAGGAATGGCTTCCTACCACCTCTTACAGTCACAGCTCAGAGCAATCAGATAGGAGAGGTTGATATTATGGTTATATCTGAGGCATTTATTTCCAAGCAGAATACACAGATTCCACAGATGGCTGCATTTCCACAGATGGATGGACAAGGTCAAGCAGGCAGCATTGGCCTAAACACGCATGTTATTTTTAAAAT
This sequence comes from Anser anser, assembly GCF_964211835.1. Lineage (NCBI taxonomy): Eukaryota > Metazoa > Chordata > Aves > Anseriformes > Anatidae > Anser > Anser anser. The sequence continues at coordinate 24,149,524 of NC_139729.1, read as the reverse complement.
CGCAGGCAGATCAATGCAAACAGACTGTTGTCATTCCACATCTCAAGGGAATCAAATTTTGACTGGAAATTCAAATCCTATGATCAGTTTTGTGTCTGTCTCAGCAGAGACCAAGCCAAGGGGGAAGGAAACAGCATGGAAGAACCAGACAGAATAAATTAGTTGAAAATATAACCAATAAAACTCAAAGAGAAAAGAAAGTATGAGAAAGGGGGCTGAAAAAGAAAGAAACATTTGAAAAAAATCCAATAGAAAATGAAACACAGCTTTTGCCCTCATCAGAAACAGACCAATTATTTTCACCAGCTTCTGCAAAGATGGATGTTTCCTCCCCAACAGATAGCATGACCCACTTTTGAGCTATTACCATATATGTTGTTTTATTTCTGAATATTTCCTGAAAAAAGCCTGGATTTGAATGACAGAAAAAAAACAGCCTTTAAACTCAGACCAGTTTTCAGAACTTGCAAAATAAACAGTAGGTTTCTAGAATAACTTAGCTGGTTGAGTTTGCCCTTCTTTCAGATAAGTATCACAGACCCACCCCAGTAGTAAACTCCAGGCCCAGAGGTAAGTGACTCAGCATCAGGACCTGAGTGCGTAACACCACTGTTAAAACCTTTAAATCTCATGCTTTGCTAAAGTAAGGCTGCAGGCACTCCAAGCAAGGAAGTAAGAGAAGAATAAGTTTCTCCCAGACTCACAAAAACAAGTCATAAAGCTCCAAGGCAGCACTTCTGGTTTGAAGTCTTCTCCAAAAGACCATCAAATATTTTGTGATGAGCACGGCATCTGTCCTGCAGCATGAAGTCCTAAGCTGACCCTATTATGACTGACAGTTTGTTTCAGTCCTTCTGTCAACCATTAGATATCAAAAGTAGCCAAAAAAAATACTAATCCAGATGGAAAACATGTTTTTCTCCAAATGGGACTGGATTCTGTTCCCTTCTTAATGAGACAGCTTCACAATCTGAGCAGTGAACTCAGCAGAGCCACGCAAATGTATGAGGTTACACATAAACCCAACTTCTTTCTAACCTTCCACGGCGGGAGTTTATTTTGTCCAGTGTGGAAGCAGCAGAGGTAGGATATGGTAAGAGACGAAGTGGATTACATTACACCCAAGCTGTCTGGAAGTAAATGCAAATCCCATCCTGTACCTAAGGAGGTGACATCCTCAGCTGTCAGCCTGCAGTTGTTAAGTCGAAGGACTCGTAACAGGTTCACATGATGGAGCTGCACAGTGAGGGTTTTCAGAGCCCCTCCAACGCAACCATTCCAGGACAGACTGATCTCCTCCAGCTCTGGGAGATATGGCAGTAAAGAAGCTGAAGAAGAAAAAGAAAAGAAAATTAAAAATGCGTTCTCTTTGCATGTTATCTGCAAACCCTCTGTGTGAATACATCTTAATACAGAGATGCTTTCTAAAACCAGTACATCACTATAAAATCATGACATTCTGTATTTTCTTATCAGTAGTTTGAGCATAAGGACATTCTCCTGCTTCACGGACTTGCGCGGTTTTAATATTTATATATATTACATAATTAATATAATTCATTAATTAACATTTCTCAGGGAGCTGGGGCCACCAGATGGAATTTTAAATAAAGCCAGGCATGATAAAAAAGAAAGGGAAAGGAAAAGAGGAGAGTGAATAACTGAATAGGCAAATAAGAATTAAAGAAATATATGAAGTGTCTAGTTGAGTAAAATGCATATTTACCCAGCTCTGTTACATCTGCTGCGCTTAATGCACAATTGTTTAGATCCAGATTCTTGCTGTTGGGTTTCTTTCCCAGTTTCTGCATGAGCTGGTTAAATCTCTGCTCACCAGATGGTGACTCCGCTTCCGAAACAGGATGTGAAGGTCCATCTGAGTAACAAAGAAATAGGTTCCTGGTTAACCCTGCAACTAACCCAACACGTAAAACCTGTCTGTGGCTGCCAGGTGAAGACTTTACAAAATGAACTAAACCTGCCAGTAAACTGGGGTCTATTTTTGATCAATATGGACCAACAACCTGAGCGATAAGATCACTGTAGGTCAGATCAATACAAAGCTCCTGATGCACAGTGAGGAAAAATCTTCCTTGCACATCTCCGTGCCACCTTATGCCAGTGGGTGTTTGGACCACTAGTTCAAGCACATGAAATTCTTGCAAAACTCAGGGCTGCAGCTATTCTAGATGCACGTCATACAACCACCTCTGCGTGCCATATTGCTGGAGTACAGTCTGCACTTGGACAGCGAGAACCAAGTGGCCCTGCAGTTGCGTAGCGATCTTCTCCTGCCTTGGAACAGCTTGTGTTCATTTTCATACATTGTCTGCTTAAGGCAGTTCCTGCTTTCCTTACATTCTTCCCCCGCACAGTTTGTACAGAAAGGAAAACTGCATTTGCATTCTATACTAAATCCTTTAATAAATCGGTAATTTCATCTAATGCCCATAGCTGGAAAAGAAACAAACAAACAAACAGCCCCAAACTACACAAAATAGTGACTCCACTCACAATAGCTGTGCTCTCCTTGTTTTTCCCAAGCTACCCGCAACTCTCAGGACAAAGGATGGGATTTTAAACCTCACCTTCCAGCATCTTTTTAAAAACACCCTCATTTTCTCTGGTGTGGATGCAAAGTGTGCGCAAAATGAGACTCTTAACAAACCACCATTGCCTTCCCCTCCCCCTCACAAGTGCCAAGGGTAGGAGACATCTGCTCTTGTTGTCTTCAGATTGCTTTAGCAGCAGGGTGGACAGAGACCAATCTTAAATACAACAAGCCAAGCTACCGCTCAAAGCTTGGCTTTGAAACCAAATAAGCTCTGCAGCTAATGAGCTGACTCCAGCACTGACCTCTCACATTGGAAATCAAGAGGGAGGTCACCCCAAAGCTTTATCCCTCCTCAGCAACATGGGTCCCACTCCTTGCATGGCACCTATTAAATTAGACGGCACGTCCTTCATAATGTTTCAATCAGAAGCAAATTCTGGCTAAAGAATAAATTATAGGCAGCAAATACAACATTTGGGCTAGCAAGAAAAGCAAATGATTCTCTATGAAATTAAAATGTACACACATGCACACGGATTTCTTTACTGTACCAACATTACCGTCTAAAGAGAGATCTCGCTTCTCACTCTGATCATCAGCACTGCAGTTGTTTTTTTCCGTTCCTTCAGTTTCCCCTCCGTCCTTGCCTTCAGATTTCCCAAAGTCAAAGCCACTGAAGAATTTTTTGATGGCTGAAGGCTGCTCTTTTCTTTTCCCAGAAGAGGATCTCTTCCCTTGGAACTGTTTCATAACAAAGTCAAACGGGGAACTCTTCGGGATGTCCTCTTCATTCTTGGTCTGGCAGCCCTGGGTGTCTCCTTTTGGGGGATGAGCAGACGGAGAAGGAATTAGCTTTAGTAACGTTCACTCTTGCCTACCCTCTTTCAAAAGGGGGTGCACTGAGAATTTCCTGCCATTCCCTCCATACCAATATCAGTATCACTGTTTAGTGGACCAGTCTCTGAACTCATTTCCCCTCCTTCCAAAGGACCTGCTGAGGCTCGGCATCTGCACAGCAGACTCAGTGCTGTCACTCCCTGCTGCCCTGTTAACGCACACTGCTCCTGAGGCCACCCCACTGGCCACTGGGTGCTGAAGGGATAAACCTGCTGCTTCCCCTACGGCCAAATGAAAGACATCCCTGATCCGAGGCAATGCTAAGTAAGTTTGGCACCGAAGCAACCCATGCCAAATGCCAGTCTAGCGGTCAGGAAGGTGAGCGGAGGAGGTGTGCAGCAGGGAGCACACGGACATCTTTGCCCGAACAATGTCACGCTCTCCCAGCTCGGGGTGGGACAAGCAAATGAAACCCCATTAACCTTAGAGCAAAGCTGCAGTGACAGTGCAGAAAACAACCAGATATTGCAGCTCTGAACACTGGGAGCGTGCCAATGCTGGAAAAAAAACCAAGCCCCCCCAGACAACTTGTTTGAAAAAGTTCAGTGCTATAGTGACCTCAATTTCAGTGACTAATTGACACTTAAATTGAAGTTTAAATTTACAATAATTTATATATATTATTTCCTTATTTCTATTTATGCTACACAAGCTGTATCATCGCCTGCTGACTCTGAGCTGCTTTGTTTTTCTCTAAACATTAATATGACACTCTTTCTCCAGGTCTAATTCTAGCACTTACCTGCACACACATGCTTTTAACCGGGCAGTGACTCACACAAACCAAGCAGGCAATCACTAATTTTGCTGTGTGAAGCCTGGGTGGAAGGGGGACGTACCGAGTCCTGCTGTGTGCCAGGGACTGCAGGGGAAGGACCTGGGTCAGGGCTCGTGAGCAGGTTCCTGTGCTCCCAGCCCCCGGTACAGACCTGCACACTGAACCCCTCGCACCATCCGCTGTCATCCCCAGAGCACACGAACTCAGTCACTTTAATAACTGTTAAATGCAACGTCGCTGGCGGCAGCAGCATACACGTATGTGTTTTTTCTCATGCTGGAAGTTATCTGCTTTGATACAAGCGTTCGAGGGCAGAGCACTTACACATACAAAAACCTGATGCATTGTTTTAAGCTTGCTCTTAACAGCCTATCGCAGCTGTATTTCTCAAATAAAGCACAGACATTGTACAAAGCAACGTACATAGATGTACAGGCACACTTCCTGGGCTGCAGAACAGTGCTGCTTTTCATGCCTGCTGCTTTTCATGCTGTAGAACAGTATTATTCTAAACAGACACAAAAACATACCTGTTTTTTCCATTGGTACACTTGAGGATTTGTTTCACCTCTTGCAGCACTCTCAGGGCTTGCAGAAGAGAGCCATGACACGCAAACAAAACCTCGCTCCTTTCCCTAACAGGACTTTCCACATACTTTTCTTTCAAGAGTTTCTGTCTTCACCAGCCCGGCAGCAGCAGTTCTGCACGACAGGTCTGCGAGCTCCTTCCTGCTGCCTCTGTTCCCCTGCACGGTCTCCTGGAGAAATCAGACGGCCTCTCCTTGCTGGGGGGACAGCCGAGAAGCCACCTGAACGCCCGGACCATGTCCCAGCTCGGGCCACCGATGGGGGAGAAGTCAGGAAGCGGCAGCACAGCCCTCGATGCTGCACCCCAACCACTGCCTGGCCCTGACAGCTGCTGCTGGAAGGGGCCGAGCCACCTCACAGATCAGGTTGCAGTGCACCTGAAGAAAAGCTCTTTGTTTTCCCACCCCTTTTGTCCATACCGGTCAGAAGGGCTGCTGGAGGCTGAGCAAAGCCCTGCGTGCCGTGCCACCGGGCGTTGCACGGCTCTGTAGGAGAAGGGCACCCGCGCAGCTCGCTCCTGGCACCGTAGGGCAACGAGACAGGAGGGGAGAGGTTCTGCTGTGCCGTCCCGTGCAGTCTGCTCGTAGGCAGCAGCATGACATGGCTTTATGGGGTAACCATGTAACACGTCATATATAGAAACTGCCCTATCCCATTTTTGTTTGTCTGCCCTAGAATCTGAGTTCCGTAACAGTAAGCATTATATTTTCTAGCTTAAACGTGCTCGTGGTCACTTATCCTGAGTCTGTTTGGCTTTGGTGATTTTTTCTAACCTACAGTGTCTTCACTTACACAGCCTGAGCCACCCAAATACTTCTTGTCTCCCCTTACGGGGCAGACTCTCCATTTCCTGCTCTCCCGGGTCTGCACCTGTCCCAACACCACTTACACTTCCTTAAATGCTTTGGGCCTTCCTCTGCTATGTACACACTGGAGACATATGCGAAGTGGAGTGCTTTGGTGGGGAGTGATAACGCTGGTCAATAAACCCAACGCTTCGGGGAAAGCAGCCAGGCAGACGCCGGCCTGAGGACAGCTTGACTCAGTGTGTCAACCTAGGAATGATTCAGACCCGGCTGAACGAGGCACGGGTGCTGCCAGGAGCCAACAGGATAAGATTTAAAGAGGAGAAACTTAAAGTGCACAGCAGGAAAATCCTCCTGCCCATGAGAAGTACTACATGGGGAAACGATTACGGTAGGAAAAGATGCACAAAACACTGCGATGGGCAGTCTTTTCCCGCAGGAACGGGGGGCACACTTCCATTCCCAACCAGGAAGGATCTCCAAGTCGGCTGTAGTGTTGGCCGTCCCCTTTCCACGCTGTGCTTGACAAAGGAGTGGACAGGGATGAGACGGAGGCAAGGCAACCCCTGTCCGTGCCCATGTGCTGGCCTGCGGCGCTCGATGCCCACCGCAGCTCGACAGGGAGGTGGCACGGGAATATCTGATAAGCTCTGCTCCCTGGGACCGGGGTGATCCTTAAGTGTGTTAAATCCTTAGCCGCTACAGTGGTTAGGCTGGGCTACCTTCAGTGCTCTGACAGCAGTGCGTTAGGCGATGCGTTGCCCATTCAGAAGTTCTTTCACCGCTTCAGGCTGTTGAACAATAGTCAAAATACCTCGTGGCACCACGACAGCACCTCTGCAATCCGCTGAGAAGGGACACGCAGTTTCGCAGCGACCTCGTTTCTGCTTCCTAGAAAGCAAATCTTTACCTTTCTTTACAAGAGACGTGCCGGATGAGGGGACAGCAGGGTTACCCCAAAGCACGGCAGGATGACTAGAGCAAGGGCTGAAAACACGAGCATTACTTTGCAACAGGCCAGGTGGTGCCCAGAACATGCAACATACACGATGGCAGTCCCAGCCAGGCCCCTGCTAGCTGGCAGACCAGGCTGTGCCACATCGGTTGTTGTCTCCGCCACGGTGTGCTGCTGAAGAGTTGTCCTGCTCCTGCCCCACGGAGCCGTGCGTCTACTTCCCGCAGTCCGTCATGGGCAGGCTCAGCTTTTGCAGTTTAAAAATAATAAACGCCTCCCCCTTTGTATCCAGCGATATGGTTTGTGACCATCTGCCAAGTGCTCGGTGTCACATTTGTTTATATCTGTACCTCCCTCTGGGTGGACCTGGGGCAAAGATAGGAACAGAACCGATTTTGGAACAAAACAGTTAACGTTGCATCCCACACAGCATCCACTGGTAAGAGATTAATGTGGATTTTTGTACTTTGCCTCATTGTGACTCCTTAATCCGGCATATATTCCAAAGAAATAATGCCATTAGAGGATTAGTGCCACAAGTTCATTTGAAAAAAAGGATTTGCAAACACTGAAATCCTATATTCTATGTACTTAATCACCGAGTATCATTTTGGGGATTTCCTCTCCCTTTAGTAGTGCGTCTTTCAATGAAACTCAAGCAAGGTAGCAACTCTGTTTTCAATGGCCCTTTTTATCCATTAAAGAAAATGAAAACGCCAAGCACCTGGTTACAATAACACAGAGCGCTTGCTGTAGTGCGATCACTGCGGTTATACCAGGGAGCCGTTTGGCTCAATATTTACATAGAATATGATGTCTTCGGGTATTTGTCTGTTAGGAATTTTTAATGTTGAGTCCTGTAGCATGCAGTAACACAGCGAGCCTTGCTTACTTCCCCCTAAGGCAGCTCCCTTTCCCAGTTTTACTCGCGCCCAGCACAGCCAGCGCTCTCTGTAGGAGGGGACTGAGTCACTACGATGCTATTTCTTCCTCCCTTCCCCTAGCACGCACCTCTGCTGCTCTGTTCCCATCTTCTGCACGACTGTCACTGCCTGCAGCAGCTTCCGTGGTGTGCTCCTGCTTGGCTCGATTTGCTGTGGGCTGCCTTGGTGAAGTAGGCATCGCGTGGGCCAAGAAATTGGATGGAAAAATGCTTACTGGCATTGCTGACTCGGCCAGTGCCAGGTTTGCTGGCGCTGGGCCTGCTCCAGTACCTGGTTCACCTTTCCCAGCCCGGCAGACCACACCGTACTCCCCACAGCTCCCTCCCCTGCTCTGTCTCTTCCCTCTCTTCATCCTCCACCTTTTCTCAGCTCTGACCCCTCATAACTTGTCCCCATAGCTGCGAAGCTTTCAGCTGGCACTGCCGGTATGTTGCCAGCCCCACAATATCTGTGTCACCCACTAACTGGATGCGGACTGTCTACACCCGGATGATTCTGTGCCTCACACCATCACAAACATTGTGCAACGCTGACGGTTCCCCGGAGCAAACCCATTCCAGACTTCCCCCCACTGAGATCAGTGTGCGTGCCTGAGGATTAAATTTGGTCCACAGTATCTGAGTATTCTCATCGTTTCGCACAAAATAAATATTTGACCTTCCAACGGAATATCAGCCTACAGCAGGTCCTGAGGCAGCTGTTTACAATAGGTTTCACTGGGTTATGAAAACTAAAGCCAATCGCCTCATTCGGTATTTATGTACAGCCATAGGCTGATCACAGGAGATGCTTGAAAAGGCACTGAGAATATGCTAAACCAGAGAAAACTTTGGGTTCAGAAATGCATATTCCTCTGAATGACCTTAAAACAGTCCCCTAAACTCAGTGAAGCTTTTCACGGGTGGAAAGGCTGAGGGAGATTTTGACTTTTCATTGTACTTCTACACTTTAAAATGTAACAAAAAGGAAAGTTATGGAGCTATGATGCTGACATGCAAAGGTGGACTCTGCCTGAGCTAAAGGGGCTCAGCAGGATAATCTTGCAAGTGCGCGTGCTGGATGAACTGGTCGTGAGCAGAGCTGTGACGTGTCCCTCGTTGCCACTGATGTTCTATAGTTATGAGAATTTCAGCCTTTAGCCCAAGCTGCTAAACACAAGCTGTAAAATCACGCAATCAGAGAATATCCTGAGTTGTAAAGGACCCACAAGGATCACTGAGTCCAACTCCTGGCTCCACACAGGACCACCCAAAAGAGCATTTCCACGGGGCTGAACTTTTAAAATATGTTATTATTCTTAAAGCCAGAATTTACCTTACATATTATAAAATAATAGCAACAACAAGTAGATTTTTTTCCAACTACTATTTCATATTGAATGTGCATTTTGATTTCATTGAAATTATGATCCCATAAAAAGCATGATTGAAAGATGTGTCACAGAAAATGTATCTTTATATCCACCATGCTTATGCTTTTAACACTCTTCTATCGACTCACTCTTTTTGAAATGGAATTACACAAATACAAACTCAGTGTTTTATTCCCTGTAACTATCTACTAGTCGGTCAAAGAAGATTTTCAGGGCTGGAAAATTCTTTTTGGTTGAACTTATGCCAGGAGTAATCCCCTTTTCAGTTAATCATTTACATGAATGGGTAATCTGCAGAGTTCATGCAAGGCCTGCAAACTATATTAATTACTAGAAACCTAATTAGAAATCAACAGAGTCAAAGGATCAGTGTTACTTCCATACGGTACCATCTGGTACAATGGGTCTGGATAGTTCAGGGAAACTCCCATTGCATCCTGTGGAACTCCCTGGAAATACATATTCAGATTGGAGAGCACGTTTATGCTGATATACGAGCCGGTTGTCAAGCATTTTATGGTCATCCTAAATGACAGCACCTGAGTCCCTGTATTTCTAGCCATTATTTCAAAAGTTAATTCAAAAGACAGTGCTTACTCAACACCTTTCTTTTTCGATGTGATACCGGTGCAGTTTCAGTTTGTCCTTCCACGATCAAAAATACCTAAATCCATACATAGGCTAATGAAAAAAAAATCCCCAAACAAATATGAAAACAATGTAAAAACGCATGTCCAGAGTGAAAGGAGTGAAGTTCCATAGATGACACAAGCATGGCAGAGGGCATCTTCCATTACCTCTGCTGTGTGTGCATGGCAATGGTAAGATAATTTTACCAACAGATTTGTTCTTTCAGTATCTGGTCAGTTTGAAAAATGTGACCAAAACGTCTCAGTTCTCTTTAGGACTATGGTAGTCAAACAAAAAATCAGGTCTTCTATGGTTGTAAAACCAGACCTTTCCAACCATTTTGATTCAGGGACACACAAAAAAATAAAAAAATAAAAAATCTCCTTTCAACAATGTTTGATCAATTTAGATTTCAAAGGAACTTAATGGTTTGCCACATCTCATTCATTCCTTAGACTCAGCCATTGGCTTTTCGAATTGAGATCAGCCATGGAAAGTAAAATTCATTAGCTTCAGTTTTGTCCCTGTTTGGGTCAAGTTCTCACTTACAAATGCCAATATTTCCACTGGGAATGACAGCTACTCTCCACCTACTAATCCACGTACTCTCTCCAAAATTCTCTCAAGAGCTTTGGTAAATAAAATGCTTTTCCATTGAACAGCCGTCATGCTACATCAATCTTGTTATGACCTGTCACCTTTCCACTTTCCATTTGCTCATCTTGTCCATATGTATTTCGGACGGGTGGGCACTTCTCTCCCCAGTGTCCTACAACTCAGCAAGGACCTAGAGCCCCTACCACCCTTCAGCCAAAGGGCTGAACTCCCAAGCAGTGTTACAGCTTAAAGGAATCCTGCACACCCAGATGTCAGATGATTACCGTGGCACTCCAACACACAGCTTTGCCCCTTCCCTTCTCTGGTTATTTTTCAGTTTCTTGTGAGTGGACCCAAAGGCAGGATCCCACGTGTTTCTAAGCCAACAACATCACCATAGAGTCTAGTTATTGTTTCTAATCCCAGAATTATAGGATACAGCTTCTTGTTCAAAATCAAACTTGGGATTTCCAGCCTAGCTGTCTCAGATTTCCCGATCAGACCACATTGTTCCTTACCTACCCTGCCATAAATACAGGTACCTCAGCTGTGAACACTCTTCTAGTTTAAAACTTTTTTGGGAAATATAGAAAAAACGTGAGGTTTAGCTAAAGAATTTCATGTTTCTGAACACAGATTTCAATTTGGAAAAGGGCGATCGGTGATAAAGATGCCATTTGCCAAGTTCTGCGTCAGTCCAGCTCATTTCATTACACAGAAGTTAGGCTCCACTGAAATGTATCTTGCTTCAGTGAACTTCATAAAGAGAAGAAATAAGGATTATCACTCTTCCAGAGATTCCTCACTTATGACAGACAGTGTTTGGAAACTGTGGATTAAAACCTGCCTAGACTCTAGTTTAGCAGGTTCTCTGTTTATACAAATCCATTCCATTGTTGCATTTTGGTAAACAACAGTTCTTGAACTGGTAATAAAATTGTCTAATATCATTATCTGCCTTCTATTTTTGAAGACCAAAGCTATACATTCCACCGGCTGAGACGTGTCCATTGCTGATTTTATAAAAAGGGGAGCAAGTAACGTTCTGACTCAGATCAGTGCTGACAAAATACCTGGTGACAACAGTAAGACTAGAGCTACTACAATCCTAGTGTATGCTGACCTTTTCTGGCACTTCAGGAATTGTGAAATATGTGGCAGCAGTGGCTGTTTCTTCTGAAGCGAATTGAGAAGGGGTCTCCTCATTCTTAATTCAGCTTCAGAATAGCAAAACTGCCAAAATCTGATGTTTTTTGGTAGTGTTCTTCCAACTCTTCATGTTCTATGATGAAGTGATGCTGTCTTGGCGCATCCTATACTGGAAGGCTCAATCCTATACTGGAGGGTGCATCCTATACTGGAAGGCTGTTTTGGGACTTCTGCACTGCTTGCCACAGAGGTAACCCCAGGCACTATATCTGGGTAAGAGTGTACAGAAGAAGGTGTGACTCCAGCTCCATCTTTTGCATTAGAATTTATCTAGTGTCAGTAGCTCAGGCTACAAACACCAGACGCTGGATGGGAGCTGTCAGGCTACAGAAACACCTACCGATAGATTCATCAGTGCAAAGGGGATAACGTGCACTACGCTGCCCTAAATCATCTTAGCTAACAGTGACACTAATTGACAGACCGAGGCCTAGGCCAAGTCGATACAGTCCACATTACTTTGTTCTGCTCAGAACTCATCTTCTACCTCCCCCTCTCTCTTGCTTCATTGCTGCTCTACCACTTTTCCTGTTGGTGAAGATGACCAGCAAAAACAGGACCACGGAGACAAACAGACCACTGCACGACTCAGAAATATACCCCAATGTCTGTGAAATCCAGCCAAGAACAACTAGATCTTCTCTGGAAAGGGGCCAATAAAGCATCTTTATGAACTGCGGTTTTCACACGTCGCTACAGCATACAGCAGTCCTGCTCCTGTGCCAAAAATCAAAGACGGGATGCCGGGGGGCTTGAGAAGTAGTGTTCTCTCTCCAAACTTCCCTCATTAGGTAAAATAGAAAAAAAATATATGCATCCCTATTACATTGGTTTTGTTTGTACCACAGGAAGTATTTTTTCCTAATATTAAACCTTCCTAGTTTTCCTGAAATGTGATTCACATGGCTTAACACACCTGATGAAATATAGATTAAGAGCAAAGTATTGCATCAGCATATGTTTGGGCAACCCAGTATCTCAGAAAGCATTTGGTTCATCCTCACCCGGACAATCTTTAAACATCCCAGCAAAGGAGCTATTTTCAAGACCGTTTTTACTCATTACATGTCAAGTCACAAGCAAATTATTCTCAGGTTATTTAAAAAACACTAGCATTGGATTTTTAAAAAAATAACAATTCTGGGTATGATTTTCTTCTTAATTAAGAAGGTTCAGAAAGCAACAATATAGCCGCGGTAGCATCAACAACAAAAATACTTAGAGTCACCATTGCTATATTTTTTTTATGCTATCTAATGTAGGATTTCTGTGTGTTTTGCATTACGTTACAAAAAGGTAGCTTGTTTTCTGTAAGGTCATGCTGAACTATAGCAGAATTACAGCCCTTTGTTAATGTTAATGCTTCTCCGGGAGCAATTTTCATAAGGAATTTTCTCCAGGCTTAGGCATTGTGTTAGCATTTGATAGGACTTGGGGCATTTTTTTGACGTTGCAGCAAGCATTTGATGAACTTTAGGTGTGTGAACAAGGGATTAACAAACAGTAACTCTGACGTCCCATCAGGTGACATGGATATTAGCAGAAACTAACCACACCCTGCCATTTTAAAATTTGCCACTTACCAGGCGTTCGTTCAGAGTGTTAACCCACCGACAGTGAGAATTAAAGAGTAAATTGCCAGCTTGAGCAGTATAACCATCTGATCCCTGTGTTAGCCTCACAATATGCTTAACGGGATTTCCATCTTCTAGTTCCCCCCAATCCAATCGGATACGCAGTCCCGGAGTAAGGCAGTTCTGGGGGGAACGCTTGCCAACTGCCAGAAGTACGCCGGTTCCGAAAATCAGCGCAAAGAGGTAACACGATGCACCAGAGCTAGGCACTTCTCAGCCTTCTCTCCTATTTCTTTTCGGAGCAGGAAGATTTTAAGTGAACGCATCAAGCATCTTAAAAGCTAACAACGGCTTAGCAGGTTAAATGTGAAATAGGTTTATCAGATCACTGCAGTGCTCTTCTTGTAATTATGTTTTTACAGCCTGGTTAGAGGATGCTATTGGAGAAGGGCTTGTGATGTCAGAGTGGGTAGGGCTTAGAAGCAGGGATGAGGGCTAATCAAGATAAATTCAATTTGTATTTAAAGTAAAGTCAGCGTTAGTTAAGGCAGTTTTTGACATGTTAATCTTGATGTGTTTTAAAAGCTGCCAATCACATTACTGAGGCAGCTCGAAAGGAAGACTTCTAGTGAAGGCACACACTCTCGGATGTTCATGGTGTCATCATTTTTCTCAGAACTAAGGCCTTCACAATAGACGTAAGTATACAAGATAAAACTAAACAGTGCTAATTTTTTAATGCAAATGGCAATGCAACATCCGCTAAGCAAGAAGTGTATGATTTTTCACATTTTATAGGAAAGACTTACGATAGAAACTGCACAGATTGAACGAGCTTTCTTCACAGCATTTTCCTTTAAAAGCAGCACTGGGTTGAAAAGAGTAAAGTTAGGAGTAGGCAGGGGTGATATAGAAAAAGTAACGTATGTGATTAACTACGTGCCGGTTTCTCAGCAATATTTTATGTGTATTCTCATGGGTAAATAATCCTGCATATTCAGGTGGAAACTCTGTATTTGTTTTACAGCATAAACTTGATTGTTTTGGAAACTTTTAAAGATCTATTAGACAAACGGAAGGTTTTATTGTGGGAAGGGTTTTCATTGCAAAGGCAGTATTTTGCAAGAAAATTGGATACAGATTGAGTCACTTAATGTACATAAACCAATGTTTCACTGTCTTCTGTCACAAAATGTTCTTAAAAGATAATTGGCTGTTAATGTGTAGAGCTGTATCTTTGTGCTAATTTATCCTTTTTCAATACTATAGATAAAAATCAGTATTTTGCAGGTATTTCCTAGAGCAGTGGATTTTCTAAATCAGTGTGCAATCAGAATGAATCAAGGCTATCATCATACACATTTGTCTGGTTTATTCTGATATACATTTATTAGATTTGCCTAATTAAAGTTTTGCTCCTATGCATAGTCACTGTAACAAACCCCAGTGATAACAGCTTTGTAGAACACCAGCATATGCAGTGTGATATATTTTGTAAAAATAACATTATGCTGTAAGAGTTCCTTACGTCTTGTTATTATCGGAATACGTGGGTGGAATTAACTATAGACCGAGAACGGCTTGGGCACTATTATATTGCCTTCTAAGCTGAAATTTCAAGCTGCTCAGTTACAGAATACGTGAATTTCCCCCCTCCCCCAAGCTCCAAAGATAGGGAAAGAGTGAGAGAGACAATCCTGACTCAAGTAGTTTTATTGTGGTCTGATCCTACAAACTGTGGAACAGAAAACATTCAGTCTGTTGAAGATGCTGACTTTTGAGTCTGTGTACAGGATCTAGTCTGCAATTTCACGTTACTCTTGTAAAGGGTAAAAGGTTGTATTAAAACTCATAATTTTCTATATGAATGTGGAAAATAACGATGGTTTTAGTATCTGGTATTTGACTTGCATATATTTAAATATACCTGCAAATACTTTTTAAAATCAGTTCATGTTCTCTTTTGATTTATAATGAAGAAAAGTAGCCTGAAAAGATTAATAATACAAAAAAAAAAAAAAAAAGTACCGTCTTGTTTTATCTTAGTGGTCTAAGACACACCAAATGCAGTTTTCTACGTTTTTATCAAAGAACTTTGGGAAGTCTGAAGGATACTGGTGCTATTCTAACTCAAGAGGAAAGGTACTGAGGATCTGGTACAGGTTTTCAAGATTTAAACTCTTAGTTAGACGGTGGAAATCAAAAAGTTGTTAAATATAAATAGTTTTAAAGAGCCTTCCTGAAACCTTGTTGTCTTTCCACTGCCTGGTTTCTTTTGGGACTGGCAGTGTTGTCATTTGCACTAGTATTTCAGGTTAAAGCAAGGCAAGAATCCCACTATAATTCAACTGCATTACATTTGAAAATACCTGCCTTGTTCTCTAATCATCAGAAAGTTTTCCATCCCAAGTCTTGCACCTAGAAATAAGAAATGACAAAAGCCTTCTTTATGCTTTAAAGGTAAAAATGATCTTAAAGTAAAAAATACAGTTTGCTTTTTAACTGATCTCACTTATGCCATGTTTTGCAATCTTTCAACTTCAAAAAGAATAAAAGACAACATGATAATGTTTCAATAAAAAGACAAATGTCATTGCCAGTTATGAAATAAGTCCACAGCGAAAACAAATTGCATCATGCTTTTCTCTCTGCATATAATCCACGTAATGCAGAGACCCATCCCTCATACACAGATTGCCACGTACCAGTTTGTCAGGAGACAAGGGTCGGTGCACCGTGTTACACATAGATGCACGCATACACACACTTGCTCTGCTACCACCGCTATTTTCATTAGCTCTTGTTTAGTTATTTTCCTATGTTTTTAGCAAGCATAGTTATAGCATTTTGTGTGCACGCTTAAGCTTCCGCTCAGCAGGAGCCTTTGGGTGCTGCCACGAATGCAAATGCACGTCATTAGCACCGTGCTTCTGCAGGACCCAGCACCCTGGTTCCAGCCTGGAGCTCAGAGAGGTGCAAAGCAGAACCCCCCCCCTCTGCTGCTCACCGTCCTGTATCCGTACCGCTCCCGTGCCACGTCAAATGGCAGAAGCGCTGCTGCTTTTCCCTCCACCATCTGCCCGCCTCACCTGCTCAGGGCTCTTGCTGTGCACGTGTGCTCAGCACAAAGCCTCTCCGCCATCCGTTTCAGTCGGTAAAGCTGATGGTGTCTCGGTAGCAGACAGGAACACCACCTTACCTTTTCCCCACGCATTTCAGTGGGAACAAGACGAACTCCTATTGTCAGCCTTCGTACCCAAAGGACTGAATTTACTGGTACTAGGCCTCGATTTCTTCCCTAAACCAACATGCTTAAAAGAACTTTGACTTGCTGCTTGATGTCTTAACAAATAGCTAGCTCCAAAATCCACGTCTTCATTTCAGTGTAAAGGCTTGCAATGCAAACTTTACTGGATGACACACACGGTATAAATATAGTTATTTTCCTTTCTTTAGGGAATGTATCGTTCTCAATCCAGTTTTAGGATTACACTCTAATCTCAGTCTCTGAGCAGTCTGTGCCCACGTATCTAGGATTAGAATTCAGCCCTACAACTTCTCCAGTGGTACCTTACCCCAATTAAGATGACGTATTTCACGATCCTGTAGAACGTAACATTGGTATAACAACTTTCTTGTTTTCCAAAAGTAACTTATTTTACTGGTTGTGGGTTCTTGAATAAGTACAACTTCAGCACTAGCATAGTTTAAAGGTAGGAATGCTTGATATGACAGTTAATAACACTAGAGCATTAATAATTTATTTTTTTTTTCAACCAGAATCTGATTTCTCAAGTAATCAGGACAGCTTTTTCTAAGAAGGGAGGCAATGGGGATGA
This sequence comes from Anser anser, assembly GCF_964211835.1. NCBI lineage: Eukaryota > Metazoa > Chordata > Aves > Anseriformes > Anatidae > Anser > Anser anser. Next base: position 24,132,781 of record NC_139729.1, on the reverse strand, counting down.
AAATGATACTATGCGTGGGTTGCTTCAATTATTTCACTCGTAAGCTTGGATACATGCTTATATGTTTAAGTGATTTCTCTGACATAAATTTACATGAAAGTTTTCAACAATACCCAGCTTCCTTCAAGAGTCCACAGATCCGTTCATTGCAAAGGTATACCAAAAATTGCTTTTTAAAAATGCTAATTATATGCATTTGATGTATATGAAAGCAGTATTAACCAATGAAATCTTAATGCATTTAACTAAAAAAAAAATAAGCCTTACAATAAATCTGTACTATACATAAGATGGTATTATAATATGGACACAAAACTGCTACAGACATTTTGAAAGCACATAGAGGATGATTAGATTTCCAAACGCTTCTGGTTCATGAAGTTCGTGTCTTGCCACTTCTTGTCTAATAAACTGAGACAGAATTAGTACTGGGTGAGTGGTTCTGCCTGCTGCCAAGAAGGGTTTGCTAAGGGTAAGACTCTAAAGGTAGAGATTAACTTGTCTTCATCCCTGTAATGTGCTGTACAGCCAGGATTTGTGCAATAGGATCAGAGAAGAGCCATATATGAATGCAACACTGGACAGCTGGTGTGTATGAATTTATATGAACTCGGCAACCGGATTTTGAGCTACTCTTAAATCCCAGCTAATATATGTATCAGAAGTATACTTTCCCTGTTCTCTCCTCAGAGATTTTTTTTTTTTGCTGACGTTGCTTTCTAATATGCTAGTTATTATGAAAATAGTAGGAGCCGTAAGTACCCTAATTTTGACCTGCCAGTCAGAGCCCCAGCTAAGTAACTCAAGAAGGTGTTTTTCCAAATGGGTGTAACATAAATTAGCGAAGTTCAGTATCTCCTCCTGACACAAGGTTATATACTAGCCTTAATATCAGGTTGTTGAGATAAGTATGTATCCTACCACATCAACTCAATACTTCCCTGAACAGGAAAGGCAGGGAATTTAGCAAGTAATTTAATACGGATAACATATACATACAAAATGTGGCCTTTACATAAAATTTGCACCATACAGGTATTCTGACATTCAGCTTAGGAAAGCAGATTAGTTTCAGTGGAAATAGCATCCTGAAAACTTTTACCAGAAATACCAGAGTTATTTTTAATACATCTGAGAAGAAATCCAAGATAAATTAGATAGGATTGACTGGCACAACAGAAAACAAGACAAAACAGAACGGCTTCATGGAGCAACTCCAGTGAAAACCTCATTAAGGAATCAAACCCTCCTTTTGGCTCACGATGATTCAAAAACTGGGTCAGTGGAAGCAGTAAGCTACAGATTTAGTGGAAGATAAACTTTTAAGTTACATTATTCCATGACTTCTCAATATAGTATCTATTCCATATCAAACCAACAGACCACCTAGTCTGCCTCTGCAAGGATAAGTTGCTGATGTCATGAACGTTGCCTCAAGTGATGCTCTCTGAATCTTGGTTGGCATATCTTTAGTCATCCAATAGATCATAATCTATCAAAACATATGGATCAACTCCTCTGTGGATGCTGCTGTATACGGAATGGAACCCTTTTTTCAGTGAAAATGCCAGCATTCAAGAGACAACCTCACTTTTTAAAAAGAAAGAATTAAAAAAAAGGTTTTAGATAGTCTCTGCTCCAGCTCTGAAAGGAAACACAGACTGTCACCAGTGTAACATGCTTCACATCCACGCAAAATGCAGACTCTACAGAAAATATTATTGTGATACTGGTGCTAATGGTTTCTAACCAGTTACTGTCGCTTGGTTGTTGGTCAAAACAGGCAGGGTATATTTGATCCTACATGAAGGTGGTGGTCTTGGGTCAGAATAGATGGGTCCTTTCCCAGCAGGTTTTCCATGATTCCACACTTTAAAAGTTGCATCACATAATTTTAGTCACAGGTGTGATTTTACGGAAAGAAGGAAGGGGCTTTTACTACGACAGCAAAAGTATAGGAGTTCTAGGTAGGCCTGATAAACAAAAGCATCTTGCAATTCTATGTTTTTTCCCCCCTCGCACAGGGACAGCTTCCCCAAAAACAAATATGTTCCCCACTGTGAACAGAGCAGGGAATTGAAGCAAAATTGAATTGAAGCAATTTCCTAAAATGATAAAGTGGTACAGCATTTCAGTCATCTGACAGAAGAAACTTTATCGGTGTTAACATTAACTTTGATTTTTTTTTTCTTTCCTGATTTACTAAAATAAAATGATAAAAACCTCCCAGTTTTTTCCATGGCCCTTTGCTGGTTGCTTTGCACCTTCATATTCTCTAGTCAGGTGCACCAGGCTGTGTAGAAGTTAGAATGAAGTTTACAATTTCAGCTTTGTTTTCTAGAGCATTTAGTACAGCCCACTCATCTATGAACAGAAACCACCCAGATGGCTCACTGGACCAATATGGTACGGCAAATATCATCTTTGCAGTTGCCACCTATTTTTTGAGCTGCTGCACAGTTTAGTTCTGCACTAAAACGCTTTAGTACTGAGCTTTAGTATGCTTTAGCAGCTCAGAAGCACTTTGGCAGCTCAAATGCTCTTCATGAGGCACCCAGCATCCTAAACCGCTTTAAGTCTAAAGTATCCTTAAAAAAAAGGAGGGGGAGGTGGGGGGCAAATGGAAACATGTCTAGCCACACACATTCATCATATCACTGTGTCAGGAACGATGGAGATAGTGCTGTTCCTCTTGGATTTGATAGGGTTGTCTGATTGCAGAAAGACCACAATCTTCGCCAACACAGAATCGAACATTTACAGCATTCAGAACCGTAAAGAACACCACCAGACCAGGCTGCTCCAAACCCCATCCAGCCTGGTCTTAAACACTTCCAGGGGTGGGACAACTTGTATAAAACCTACTGTTTCTTATAGGGATGGGACAACTTGTATAAAACCTACTGTTTCTTGTATTGTTGAATGTCTTACTCCTTTCTTTGGGCCTGCTGATTCAGTTCTTCCCACTGGAAAAACCATTGCTATCTCCTTACAGCATGACTCCTCGGGATCACATGAGAAAGATGTCTATCCTGGGGGAGCAAGGAGCTCTCGAAGAAAAGCACTTGTACCGGTTAGCAAGTGGCATGGCAGCAGGAGGTGAGCAGAAAGAAACCTTACAGCATGCCTGTTTGTAGGATTGCTAATCTCAAGAAACAGCCAGCAACAGGTTTAATGCCTTTAAAAAGGTATCTCAAATTTCTCTTAGGAATAGTTGGGAAAGCATATCTCTATTAAGGTAATTAAAAGTTAACATGGGGAATTCCTGGCATTCGGAAGCTGACCAAGAAATGCTAAGCATCTGGAAGAGGAGTCAAGGCCACGGAGGAGCTCAGCAACAGAAGCCGTAGCTGGACACTGTGAGGTTCTGGCTCACAACTGCAGGCTCTTCTTTCTAGAGCTGCCCTCTCACAAGGCAGGTCCCAGCAAGTAAGATTTCTTTCAAAGAAAAATTGTATTAGAAACGAAAACTCTCTCAAACAGAGAACTTCACATTCATGGCTATGCTCTTCTAGTTTAATAGTGATATAAGAGTTATTGCTGATTGCAAATTGTCCTTTTATACACTTGACTGTGCACATCCTGTTTATTTTTACTGCATTTTGATTGTATAAAACCGCATTATTTAAGCAAAGCAGTTAAGGTGGCAGTGGAAACTCTGTATGCTTTGTGTCAGAACTGCGGCAGCGACAGGAGATGCTCATGAGGAACCAGCTGATGGCAGTAAACCCCCCGCTAATGGGCACCGGCCAGCAGAGAATGCAGGCGATTTCCTCCCAGTTCGAGCCTCGACTGGTGGACAGGTATTTTGCATCACTGCTCTACTGTAATACTGCAATTAAAGAATAAACGTTCATGTGCTGTCCTTGAGTATATAAAAACCTTGTATTATTATTAACCGAACAGTGTCCTTTCCATCTCTGAACGTATGTTTTTTCTCGCAGAGATTTGTTACCTTCAACCGAAATGATGGCATCAGCTGACCCGAGACAAATTCATATGGCATCCCACCTCGGGCCCACAGTCCCACAGCACACAAACATGCCAAACATATTGGCCAACCGTGTTTATCCAGGACCAGGTAATGAAGCATTGTCTGTATCCTGAAAAGCGATAGCATGCAACTGAGAAAACAAATGGCACCTATTTGTTTTTTTCCCCCCATTGGTTTCTCAGCAGTATCTACAAACCTAATTTATTTTCTTTGGTAAAATAATCTCACTAAAAGGAGACAGTCTCCTACAAGGGATTCTAAACTGTGCCAGTTTAGGTCTTAAACACCAATTTTAACTTCTGTTGAATACACTGATTTCCAAACCACTCGCATCTTTATGTTCTCTTTGTTTTTTTGTTTCCCAGACATTCCCACATCTAAACAGAAGGCTGCAGCTAAACAAATGAGTCCAATCAACAACATTTTTTTTTGCTACATTTAACTCATGCTCATGTATCAGTATTAGCTGTTTTAAAAGACTACTTTATTGATCATATTCACAGTACCAGATGCCATTTTATCTCTCAACAGATTACACTTTTTTTAAAAAGACTTGTTGGTTGTCCTGATTGGAGACCCAAAATTACAGGGCACAGCTCTAAGGGAAGGCTGGATACCACAGCATGGCAGCAGAACTGTGGTACACACATCATGCTGCAAATATACTCACACGAGTTTATTTATAATCAATTTATACATCACTATATACTTTATACTTATGGTTCCTTCTTTGACCAGAGGACACAGACTCCAGATTCTGCATAGATCCATAATCAGAATTTCTGGCTTCAGATTTTTCCCCCTAAACGTGGATCTCAAACAAGAGATTACCTCAAGAGGATATGCCTTTTAAAATAACACGACATCTAGGCTGAAAATAGTCTTTAAGGAGCAGGTTTGCTTTGCTTAACTGGTGGCTATTGTTTTCTGAGCAGCTGTAACTACTTCAAAGACCTAAGTCACCAAATAACCCAACCCTGCTATCTCCTTTATGGATAACAGCAGGTGCACCTAAAGACACATCCGATTCTAGACTTCGTGTTTCTTCTACATATTCCCACTGAAGTAATGAACACAAGTAGCATTTAACCTGGAGTCATACCAGCTTCCTGGAGCAGCACACAGTTCAAGCCTTAAGAAGCTTTTTGAAGTGCCTTTGCATTGCTCTGGGGTTTGTGCATTTGCTTGAGGAAACAAATGTAAGATTTTTTTTTTTTCCTTTCCCTTTAAGGATATAGCTTTCTCCAACCAGAATCCATGGAGGCTGTGGCCAGAAGGCAGGAACTGGTTCAAAAGCAAAATATTGCCAGGTAATTGAGAGTAAGCTTTGCTCTGAGGTGCAGGCCAGGATTAGGGCAGCAAAGGCAGATGGAAGTGATGAAGTAACAGACACTGCTGATTTTTTTTTATTAGGAGTGATTGAGATAATTTTTCAAACCACCCAGAGAAGCAGAGGGCCCTCTCATCTCTGAGGGTCCGAGACTGTTGAACTTTCTGCTTGCCCCTATTTTGCTTTTAGCCTTAAAATGATGTAGGGAAAAGAAACAAACCTCTCAGCTTGGTTAAAGAAATAAACATGCTACAAATTGCAGACCCAGCCCTTGAGCTCTGGATCCAAACACCCTAAAGTTACAAAAAGTTAAAAACAAATTCAAACTTTACAGCTGTGTGCTATCACACGCAGTACTTTAAGCCTCCACAGCTGGGCCCTGGGGATGATTAGCCATGTCTCCACCCCACTAAGGGCAGACAGTTTTCCCAGTTTAACCAAACAATGCGAATGTCAGGGTTACTATAGAGAGCCTGGCTGGTTGTACCAGTTTCAGTGTAATCAGTAGCTGGTGAAGTAGTCGCTAATGCCCTCCCTCACAGCCATGCCATTTCCATAGAGAAACTCTGACCCCAACTATAGCTGCGCTGGGATTCAGCACAGCACCGAGCTGCGGCATCACTTGCATAGTGAGATTAAGAGCAAAGAACTGATAAATTTTGATTAGGCATCTCAAGAGAACTATGACAGAAGTGTTTTAAGCTCTTCAGTAAGCCAGTCTTGATTGCTGAACTCGTCCAAGCGCAAGACTTGCATCAACAATGTGCTTCACATAACTGCTGCCACACAGTACAAACCCCAAGAAAGACAAGGAAAATAGCTAGGCACAAATAGTGCCAGCCTACATACCCTTGGCCGTATCAGCACCACCGCTGCCTGTTCAGGTCCTTCCCTCAGCCCACCAAACCCAAGAAACCCCCAAAGTGAACAAGCTCAGCCTAAATCCCCAAGACAAACTCTTACCCAGCTCTCAAGCCAGTCCTAGAAACTTCCCCCTGCTTTCCGCCCCCAACTCTCCCACTTCCTCTGGCTTTGATAACCAGGTGTTATCAAACAACCTCCTGCACCCCTGCAGCTGTGCTGGGCCCAAATGGGCCCAAATCCTTGTTCTTGAAGGGCCTCTGCCCCTTACCAAGGTCCCGTGATCCCCCCTACTCTAGGCCGCCAGAGGAGCAGGCCGCCCTATCAAATCTAACATGAAAAAAAAATAAAAGAGGTGATAAAAGATCAGAGCTGCCCTGACTGCTCGTGCTCTGTGTGTCTCTTAGGATGGAAATGGAGATGAGTGCTATTTTTCAGCAAAAAGAAATGGAGAAAGCTCATCGGAAAGGGCTGCTGGGCCTGGAAGCACCTTTCCTTTACCACGGGATGCCAGCCAGCCCCATTGCTTTCCGCGGCAGGCACAGACTACCTGAAGGCCACCTTCCCAGTGACTTATACGTTCATCGTACCACTCTCGATGAAATTCACGGCAACACTATGCTCATGGCAGCCAGCCCATACCCTCCAGTCGGCACTTTGCAGAGGGAGAGGGGCCGCCGACCAGGAAGAAGAGCTGGAAATCCCAAAACCGCAGACTGTGGTGCCAATGGCACGAAGAACCAAGCCGAAGACAAAACTGCAGACCTTGCTTCCACCGCAGTGGATGATGAGAAAGAGGACAAGAAAGAAGCTGAGGTGGAGACACCAAACAAACACGAACAAAGCAAAAATCAGACCGAGCCATCTGCAGTTGCCAAAAACTGCAAAGAGTTTGAACAAGACCTGAGGAAAAACTGTGCTGCTCACGAAATTTCTGCTGAAAGCAACAGCTGCAGCAACACAAATGAGAAGGAATCTAATAGCTCTTGTGCTGCGTTTGACGACAAGTACATGTACCCTTCTGCTATCCCGTTCTCAGCGCTACCGTATGGATTTCCAGTGCCCAGCAACCCATTGCTAACTCCAGGTTTGTCAAGTCTCCAGGCTGCAGTTAAAAATGGCATATTGATATTCATTATCGTTAATGACTTGCTCTCTTGTTTCTTCCCTTTGTTTTAAGCAAAATTTTGGTACAACAGAGTCATGGCAACTAAACGTAGAATTCATATGCAGTGCTGTTAAAATCTGGGGCTCTGGATAAGTGTACAAATTCTTATGTTAACAGTCTTTTCCAACTGATTTGCCAGCAGAGTCCTACAAACGTAACATTTGTGTTTCTTCTTACAGGAGCACATGGCCTGATCCTGAATGGAGAAGACATTTCTACCATCGAAGACATTCGCAAGTGGACTGTTGATGATGTATACAACTTCATCGGTAGCCTCCCAGGCTGTTCAGATTATGCCCAGGTGATTACAAACATACATCACATTCACAGTCACATTTTAAGGTCTTTAGGATCATCTAGATTTAAAGGTTGTCGAACAAATATGTTAGAGGTTAACTAGTTGTCCCAAAGTTGTAAATGTAGTAGTATCCCATGCTCTGAGAGGTCGCATGCAGTTCTGTTCGCATGCTGCTATCTGCAGTCACTGCTCATGACACATACTAACAGCAGCAAAACAATATTATAAAAAAGTATCTTATTTTTTTTCTTTCTACATACCCTGCACAATTTTTAAAGCACTTCTACGTTCTTGGATATTGGTTTAGCCCACCTACCCCCCTGAGCTCTTATGAGTGTCAATGCATTTAAAAAAGTGAAATATCATGAGAAATGCAAGCAAAGAGGTTGAAATTGTGTATGCTCCTGGGAAAGATCTAATAAGATGAACACTCCTCTTTCATTGAGAGCAGGCTGCTCAAGTTTCCTAAAACAAAACAACCAACAAAACAACCCAAATGAAACAAACAAACAAAAACCTCACTAAGTAACATGGAAAGATGACAAAGTTCCCCAGAAGAACAAGTAGGTTTGCTACAGGCAAATGTGCAGATATCTGTACATCTGAACAAATGGCCTCACAGTGCAGTTAAGAGATAACTATGAAGATAAAACACTACAATTATTTCCGCCTTTTGTTGTCTATGCCTCAGGATTAAGCATAAAAAAAAACAAACAGTGAAGTCTGCTTTATCACCCCATGATGTTATTTTCTTGTTTCATGTAAGATATTCAAAGACCACGCTATTGATGGAGAAACCCTCCCGCTGCTAACAGAGGAACATCTCCTGGATACGATGGGATTAAAACTCGGACCAGCACTAAAAATCCGCTCTCAGGTATGATCACCAAATGTACCAAAACCAGCAAGTCACAAAGATGTGAAGGAGTCAGAAGTTATCACGATAAAATTTTTCCAAACAATACACGTTTTTTCTCACTGATAAGGTAATTACCGTAATATTGGGGTAAAAAAAAATGCCTCCAGCGTAGTTTGCGTTCGCTTCCCTGCATGTACCAACAGCATGCAGGGAGACACTGGAGGTGGAGGGGTTGTGAGGACCGACAGTTTGAGAGATGCTCGAAGTAGAGTGAGGATACAACTGAACTGGAGGCTAGGCTGAGGCTGGCAACGGAAAAGATATTTGATGGATTTATTCCATTGCACTCTTTTCCTTTCCCAGCTGGTAAGAAGTGTTCTGATACATACTTGCTTTTGCTCCAGCCTGGCCTTTAAAGATGCCAAGTGAATGTTTCTACAGCCTTTCTGGGAATATATTCTTACATGTTTCATTGACAGGCTGTCCCTTTACATTTAAAATTTTCTGTTCTTCATTTCATCCAGTAATATAAACTCTCTGTGTGTTTCTGTTGTCTACCTGTCTGTTTTCTTTAATCTCAAGCTCTCTGTCACTCTTCTCTTTTTAAAACCACCTTCCCAGCTCCTGGCTGGCAGTTTGCCTCCCCTCTGTCTCATGGGTGCCACAGTACCTAGAGAGCAAGAGCTGTCAGAGCCAGCACAATGAGCCATTTCCCAGGCAGGCTATGCTGAGCATTGCCAAGCTCCTTCCACAAGAAAAATGGAAAAAGGCCGAGCCTAGAAAAATATGAGAGAGAAAATGGAGGAGGTTTTTTTTCGCTTTTGCTAACCACTGATAAGATGGTTGGGATCTATACACCTTCCAGGCTTTGTCCCTGGCATTGCTACGTGACAGCCAGCCTCAACATTTAATGATGTTAACTCTACCTCAAGAAGCAGCTGCTGCAACTGTGTTTCTGTCTTTAAAGGTGTCTCGACGTCTGGGCAATGTGCTCTACATGATGAATCTTCCTTTGTCTGTGCCTCTGCCGTCTGCTCCAGGCAAACCGTCAGACCAGCCCTCCGACATAGCCTCCCCTCTTCGCTGCAACAGCAGTGGCGATGCATTGGATAGTCCCTGCTCGCAGGGTCCAGAAGCTTCAAAAACAGTGGAACAGATTGTTTCAGAGGGCAGGGAAAATCCGTGTGACACAGCTGGATCTCAGGCTGACTTCCAGATGATCACTTTTCAAAAAAGTTGAGTCCAGGGCATAAAACGTTATTACTGATATGGGAACCTTTAGTTACAGAGTGTTTGAGAGGATAGCTGCAGCCTGAAACCCCTGCATGACTGGGACTGAACGAAATAAGCCGCAAATGATGCATGAGGCAGTGTGGTATCTCAAAAGCATTTTAAAAATGCAACTACGTATTAGTGCAATTACTTTCAAGTGCAATTCATTGAAAAGAATATCAGTACAGCTAACAGATACATTTAAATTTTCATTAAAGTCTGGTGTCATCACTGACATTTGTCAGAGGCTCAGAGCACTCCGTACAGTTATGCAGGCTGCTGAAGAACTACAAGGAAAAGCTGCCGCTGCATAGCTGACTTCTGCTTCTGTTGAAGCAAAATTTACACAGAAAATGTATACAGTGGAATTTACATAGAATTTCATTGGGAGACTAAGGGATTGCCTGCTACAGAGAGAGAAATATACCCTAGACTCAGCAATTTGAGCTAATTCCATTCCCATTCTAGATCAAAGCCTTTCAAAGTGCCTGGGAAGGATGTAAGGGTATAGGCAGGGTACGCAGATTAAATCCTGGACATCAAAATAATGTGTGTAGCAGCCGTTTTAATTATTCTGAGGCATTCTTATTGCCAGGGCTGGAACCTGCTTTGCGTGACTGCATGGATGAGCTGAGTTTAGAGTGAAGCACAGGCAGACGTTGTCGTGAAGACCCGTCGCTGAGACAGCAACATCCCTGGAGGTGGCAGGTTGAAAGGCTCCCAGTTCCTGCCAGCCTCGCTCCCTGCAGCAGCACCCTTCACCTCTGCTCCCCTGGGCAGGCCACGGAAAGCCCTCAACCCAGCAGAGTACTCGGTGTTCTTCATATTGGAAGAGGTCACCAACTGTAGCCTGAAATCTATCTTTTCTCTGCAGAACTGTGTTTTCCCCTCACTTCTGCTACCTATGGCTACTTACCAATTATGCTGTCCAAACTTTGCAGCCTTGAGAGGAAGGGCAAGTATCTATGGCATTCTGTTTCTGAAGCAGCAGTCTTGCTTATAAAAGGAGTTATGCCTGATTCTGCTTTTGCTGAACACTGCCACTGACTCCAGTTATGGCAGTTCGGGGCTCTGTGTGTTAACCTCCAAATACTGTAAGCAGGGTTTACATTTTTAGGGTTAACTGATAAATCCCAGTAAGGCCTGATGGACAACTGTGAATGTTATGCAGCAAAATACTCCAAAGTTGCTGGCAGTAATCTTCTGTGATCTTGTGAAATTATTGGGACTCTTTCCATTAACACGAGAGTTTGGATTATGTCTTACACATCATGTGAGGGCATCTTTCACATAAGGAACTGTTTGCTGAATACTCAACAGTGTTAGAAAAAGCAAAATTATAACCTGAAACTGGAAAGCCTACACGTAATTCCATAAGGCTGTCTAAGAAGAGTACAATAGCATGATTAATCTTGGAATGGCTTTGCTTGGAATTAGTTTGCTGTTTGCTTTGTCTCAATGAGTTTCACAAAGTGTCAAGCTCTGTTCTCCCTATTAACTTTTCTCCATTTTTTCAAGGTTTTAAAACTTAGTAAGGCAGCTAGGAGAGTTTTATGTTGAACTTATTAATGAAAAATGTTTACTTTTCCAGATTCTGGATAAAACACAATTTTCAATGTAAAAATATCCTGTTTGTAATGCTTTTACTTGTTATTTTAATATGTAACTTCTTAGATTACTTGCATCAGAAGAAGAGTTTTACTTTTATAGTAATTTAATTGTTATGATTTCCCCCTTTTTTTTTAAGTAGATTCTTCATGAAACGTTGGTGAAAAAGAATATTTTTATATAGTGAAAGTATCAGGGACACCAATTTTGTTTAGCATCTAAAACAATTTCTAACTTTGTTGGTGGTGGTCGTTTTTGTAAAGTTGACTATCATATTGGCAATGCCACTTATCTAATTAAACACAATTAATGTACTGGTTTTCCAATGGCACCCTACCTCCTCACCGTCTTACTCTTCGTGAGACCTTCACCCTGAAAGAGGAATGCCAGATGCATTTTAAGGTCAAGTGTGCCACAAGATGTCGCTGCAAAGCTACGAGAGGTTAGCCAAATCCACCCCAAAGTGACACGCAGCACACTGGGGCTACAGGTGGCCTGTCAAGAGCAAGGATGTGAAGAAACTGAACTTGTTTTTCTGAAGTAGCAGCAGAGGAGCTTGACTTGAAATCCCATATGCCAGGGAAGAAAGCCTGAAATCTGGTTCTGAAGAGTGTGGCTATTTTTGTAAATGGTTCAGACGTGAACGGTTCCAAAAGCTGAGAAAGCCGGGATCCAAACTTTGCAGTCTGATGCCACTTCTGGAATTAAAAAAAAAAAAAGAAAAAGCAAAAAAGAAAAACATGAGATCCTTTGCACATACTGGGCTCTTCTTCCCAAAGCTACACGAGGAATGACTTCATGGCTTCCTGTACTGGGAGGAGATGCGTCAGAGCAGCTAAACTGCAACAAGGCCTGGACTGCACACTGTGCTAGAGGGAAATAGGAAGGAAAGGGATTTACCTAAACGGACATAATCTTTTCTATTTCTAATGAAGGAAGTATCACTAATAATGAAAGTTTCCTCTCTGACAAACACTTCAGAAAGAAAGAAAAGCAAAACAAAGGTTAAAATTAAAAATATATATATATAGAATCAGTAGACGGTCATACTTTCATTTTTGTTTTGTTTTCAGGTGTTATGTTTACACTGAAACATCGAGGCCTTGCTGATTCCCAGCATCTGCATGTGGTTTTCTGTTCTTCAGTGCTTATTCTAGCTGCAAATGGGTGTAGCTAGCAATCACAAGTAAGTAGCAGAGCTGGCAGAACTGCGATACTTGTTGATTTTCTGGTGGCTATACCTCCGCTGCACTTATTTTTTCTGCTATGTTATTTAAATCACATTGGAATGCAGATGATGTATTTTAATACATGCGGCATCATCAGAGGTGTTTCACTTAGCATCAGTTGTGTGTCAGGCTGTAACACCGATGCATTAACAGCTCTGCTGCATGGAGCTGCAGTCATCCAACCCTATCCAGAAGTAATTTTGATAAAAATTGCATAAAAGCAGACAGAAATCAAACCCAGTGGTTCGATACAATGAAGGATGTGTCACCTGAATGTGTGGCATCATAGGTCCAAATTCCTCATCACCTTCCTGTACTGATTTTGCATTTAACATGTTAACTAACAGTGACAGAACAGCATTTAACAGAATCCTATAATGGAAGAGCTTTCAGACCAGACAAACAACAATCTAAACTCAGCATTTAAGGTATATCTAAGACTGAAACCCCTTAAGGAAGGTTTTTTTTTCCTATCTGGGAAAAACAAACAAAAAACAAAAACACCAACAACCAAGATCTGCAGGTGGAAATGGCTAAACATTGAATGAATTCCTTATTCTACTTTGCTTGCACATGCAGCTTTGGCTTTATCTGTTAAACTTTCTTTATCCCAACCCATGAGTTATCTCACTTTTACTTTTCCAACTCTCTCCCCACCTCCCACTGGGGGGGAGTGAGCACGTGGCTGCGTGGTGCTGAGCTGCCTACCAGGGCTAAACCACAGCAGAGGCTTCTGTATTTAAAGACTTCCTTAATATACATTGATGCAATACAACCCTAAAACAGCCGGTCAGGCTCGAAGTTGCTACTAACGTTCAAATCAATTTGTTCCTGTGTATGTGTTACATGAGCAACCATGCTCTTGGCTCTCCAATGGGTTTGTGAAACACTGTCTTCTCCTCAGAAAATGCAAGAAACAGTGGTAAGAAACCATAGTTTTATGGGGAGAACTGTACCCTTTCCCTTCTCTCCTCCCATTATTACTGCCATGCTATTCTATATGTACTTAAAGGCTAGGACATCCGAGCATTGGGTGACCTCCACCCAACCTTCATTCACATTCAGCTTGGAATCATGCCTTTGCAGACTTCTCTTTATAAAACACACAAACAAGAAACAGTCATCAAAGTTCACATCATTGCAAGAGCCTGGCACAGTAAACTGTATCAAAATATACATTTCTTATTAAAATGGTGAGTCTGAGCATACATGGACAGCCATCCGTATTTTTAAGAGTGCCATCCTTGGCAGCACCAGGAAAATCAAAGCATGGAATCAAACTTTGTAATACAACCCAAATACACGAGCCAAAGAAGAGAGGTTTTTGACTGACATGGATGTGCGATGCATTTTACAAACCGTGTGCATAATAGTCAAAGCCCCATGCAGCTTTCAGGTCAGGTAGATGTAATCCAAAACTATTGTAAGAACCTTTCCCAAGGCCTCCTTTGTACATGAGCTATTCATTCTACTTCTAATACAATACACAAAACTCCGCATTTATTTGCTGAATCAGTCTCTTCTGTGCTTTAAAACTCCCCCTACTATTTGCCATAAACAAATTGCATGCGCTCTGACTTCCATCAGGGCAGGTACGTGCTTCAGCCCTTTACAAAACACCTGGTCAAAGGAAGAAGCGTGATGTTCTATGAATCAGCCTATTTGACCCGATATTTTCATCTCAGCCCTTCATTATTCACTGGAAAATAACAAGTCAGTTCAATGAGGCTGGGTGTTCATCAGGGTTCTCCTACCTGTGATGCTTGGCTTTGACTAAGCCCTTCACGCTATAGTAATTCTAAAATAATAGGAATACATTTATGGTAAGCGAAAAACTCGCCTCTCCTATTTCATTTGTTGTAGGCCACAAAAAAAAATATTTTTATTCAGTTGACTTGGCCTTTATACATTCCCTTCCCTTGCCCTACTGCCAAGTTTACCTAAGTCTGTATTCTTCCAAGAAGACATTAGTTCTGGTACTATCCGTGTGTTCTTCTTGGACAACAATTTCTCTGTTGTTAAGCATACAAAGTCTTTTACTGAGATTATAGAAAAAAAGGAACCTATTGCCCATGTTATAGAGAGATATTTTTTTTTTTGTATAGTACAATGGAGACACGAATAGATGTTTTGCTTTTACAAAATTTAAAAACACACGTATCTGGCATCTGCATGTGTGAACTACTGAAATAAAAATCAATCAACCAAAATAGCAAACAGAAAAAGCACTCCTAACCAAAGGGAAAAAAGAAAGCATCACAAGTCAATCTGGTTTCATCTTTGCTGATTACCTTTCAGTTACAAGGTTCAAACAGCTCTGCTAGATAAGTGCTGCTCAGCCTGTGATTCATGGGCTTCCAGCAGTCTGTAAACAGTCTGCCTTGACCGTCTGTAAAGCACTCACCAGCTTCTGGTTGAATCCGCTAATTTGAGAAATGTAAACTCGAGAATCACATTTTTATATAACAAGGATTTTTAACTCAAACACTTGTAGCCATAACAACAAACTTATGGTTTTATAAAACAATAACATTTAGTTTTTCCTAATGCTAGATCTTTAATTATCGCCATTCTCCTCCCCCTCCTGCCACTGCCAAAAAATACAGAGGTACAAGCAAGCCCCTTTTTTTTTCCAAAAGCCTGAGCTAGTTCTTCCAAAAAATGGGTTGATGTATTTTCCATTTAACTTTTTGTACATCCAGGCACATCCCCACTGATTCCAGTAGGGTTTGTTGGACCAGCAGAATTGACATCAGGCGAGTCATATCCTTACTAGGTCACCAGTCAGTAAAATAAAAACTTATTCTTGCATTGAACAAAGCTGGTATCTGAAATTGATGAAACTGATTACAGAAGGACTAGAATCAGGGGAAATTCATGCTTAGTTCAACTATGTTTTTTTGAAAGTTATAAATATGAAATAATTCTGACTTATGCAGAAATGAAAAGGAACTTGCAAGAATGGAATTATTGCAGAAGCTTCTTAGTAAAAGATAATTCTGGAGATTTTTCTAATGAATCTTTGTTGCTCTGCTAAATTAAAAGCTGAGTGGTGAACTAAGTATTTATAAGCTTCTGAGATGGAAGTGACTCAGGATATGTCTACACTGGAGTGTGCTTCTGAGTAATGACTCGTGTTTGTGGGTGGATGTTAGCTAAACCTGCCATGAAAGTATGTGTTGCTGTACAGTATGAGGCCCATCTTCTTTGTATTTGAACACATATTCAATGCTGAAGCTGACTGGATAAAATGGGAAGTCACTCCAGAGCCTGCAGCATGCTATCATGTATAGATGCTCTAGGAAATGGCTCCTAATGCATCGTTTGGGAATTTATCTATCCTCAGCTCCCTCCGTGGATGCTCTTCCCTCCTTCCTGCCTTCCCTCCCACCCGTCTTCCTTCCCCTCAGCATAACAGTTGAGGTAACTCTGATTCGTGTTTTCCCATCTCTTCCCCCAAAGCCAGAGGGATTAGCCATGGGTCCAGAGCTTTATAAAAGTGAATGGCTAGTTCAGCAGAACAGATGCTTGGTCGAACTTCTAGTGTTACCTCAATTTCTGTGTTGCAGAAGGCAGCGTGACGCAAAAGACAATTTGTGACATGCTTGGCAGTAATTCAGTTGCTGACACTTGGACTTGCACTTCTGGTGCATATCAACTATGCCACAGTGGTAAGACCACATCATCTTACAAGCCTGACCAACACTGACCCAATACAGCAGGACTACCAATAGCGCACATGCCAGTAAACGGCCAGGAACAAGTGAATGTAAGGGTAGAAGAAAATTATACCAGGCAGAGCAGAACACTGCTTGCCTCAGTGTTCTGCCTCAGAGGCCAATAAAGGACACCTAAAAGCAGAGTGTAAAAACAAAGCAAATGTCTCAGAGCACTTCTTTTATCTACAAGGATCTATTACACACCAGCCACAGGTGATTTTTTTTGTTGTTTCATGAATGCATCTTTTTTTTTTTTTTAAACTAAGTTTCTAGCATCCCTGCTGCCATATTAGATAACATAGTTGATTACACACAGGCTAATGAAATGCTGTGGGTTTTGCTTCAGTTGACAAAGGAAACCACTCCACTTGCATGCAATATCCTTCACAACAGTAATTTAAGTGCTCATGATTCGGAAACCTTACTCTAATAAAAACGGCAGTTGTCATTTAAGAGGCTGTAAATTCACTGCATAATTCTGAAATGCTCCTCTTCCAACATGCCCCACAGTTAACACGGACACCTACCTTAAAGGCAAGCAGCTTGAACCTCCAATTCCATTGCCTGGTTTTCTTGAGATTCTGCCAGTTGCTTCTCTCCTGTTCTCCAGCCATACTTGTGAGTACCAATGAGCTTGTCCCATGCAAGATTCAGTCTTGGTAGGCTCCACATTCCACAGTGATAGTAAGTTCTCTATCCAGTGCCTCACACTGGAGGATACGTTCCCCGGCCCACTTTCCGTACTTCAGTCCTTTTCACGGATCTGCTTGAGGTGGTCAGTTTGCTGACAGCAAATCATGACAGCAACAGGCCACTTTTCGTTGTTTTATTCGTCAAATTATATTCTTCGTGCTTGTGTCCTGATCATTAATGCTTGGTTGCCAAACCATCGTTTCGGCACCAATGGAAGATTGTTATTATTAGCAAGCCATAAGTTGTAGATGGCTAAAAGTTCTTCTGCAAGAAATCCTCAGTTTCAGATGTGCTTTTACGTTACTGAAAGGTAAGCACATTAAATAACTGTTAAAATGATTGCCGTTTTAAAAACACATTTTTGAATAAGTATATTTCACCTAAATTTTACGAGAGATTGCTTTATTGTAACCATAAAAACTTTAATTCCCTGTATTTACGATTTCCTCTCCTGAATGATACTTTCTCTAGTTCACTCTGCAGTCAGCCAGCTTAATCTGTAACTTGTATAGATTTTCTGCCCAGCAACAGCAAGAGGAAAACGTTCAAAAGAGAAAGACGTTGCACCAGAAAAAAAAAAAGCACTAATTCTGGCATGGTGATTCAGGGGCAAATATGCTACTGGAAGCAATCTCGGCTTTTTAATTACCCACTTTTCAATCTAAGAGGCTCCGAAATCACAGGAACGGGAAGAGGCAACACGGTGCGAGAGGGCTGGACAAGATGATACAGCTCCACACACGCTTTTCCATCCCAAAGTGCCAGGGCGCGGTCTGGAAACACGGTGCCAGGATAAACCATTAGACGCTTTCCTAGCTTCGTGACCTAATAGTAAAAGCATGTGGGGCGACCTCTGACAAAAATCCATCTTCTTTTATATAGGATGCTCTCTACTTGTACTTCTGGAGCTGTACGCAAGGGTCGGAGCACCTGGGGTGTGTTTAAATGGGTAACGCCTAACAAAGGCTGGACACATTGGGTGTCCGCATGGCCTAACTGGCTCTTTAGGTGCACTGACCCTAAATGCATGGGTTGTGGCTCCCCAAGATATGCAGCGAGGCGATGGGCACAGCCCGAGGGGCACCTGTGGGCACCAGGTGGGGTGTCACAACCAGGGGACGTTCAGGTTGGAAACGAGGAGACATTTCTTCTCAGGAAGGGCAGCCAGGCGTTGGGACGGGTTGCCCAGGGAGGTGGGGGAGTCACCGTCCCTGGGGGTGTTCACGGAGAGGCTGGACGTGGTGCTTGGGGACACGGTTCAGGGGGTGATGGTGGTGGGAGGGCGACGGTTGGACCTTGGAGGTCCCGAAGCTCTTTTCCAACCCTAACGATTCTGGGATTCTGTGCTTCTACGACACAAGCATCCCCGCCGAGGGGGCCGCAGGGCGGCTGAGGAGAGCCCCCCGCCACCACCGCCCCCTCCTCCGTGAGGGGCCGAGGGGGCGCGGCCTCCCCGGCGCCTCTCGCGAGGCCGCAGCCTCCTTCCCCCCCCCCCCGCCGCCTCCACGCCCCCCGCTCCCCGCTCCGCCGCCGGGCCCACGTCACCGCCGGAGCGGACGGGGACAACATGGCGGAGCGGCGGCGGCACAGGAAGCGGACCCAGGTAGCCGAGCCCCGGCGGCCTCACGGCCTCCGCCCCGGCCGGCCGCTGCCCCCCCTCGCCCCCCGCACGGAGCCCCGGCCTCGGCGGAGGGGCGGCCGAGCCCCGGGCCCGAGGCCTCCCCGCGGCTCCTCACGGCGCTGGATGGGGTGGGGGGGTGGGTGTTCGGGGGGAGAAGGGAGGCGGTGAAGCTCCGGGCCGGGATGGGAGGGGGGGGGTTTACCTCGGAATTTTCTAGCAAAGCGCCGCGGTGCCGCCGTGAGGGGCTCGGCAGGGCCGGGGCCAAGCGGCCGGTGGTGGTGTTTGGGGCCGGGAAGGGAGCGTCGGGGTGGACCGAGGGGAGAGCCCCGGTCCCGGTCCCGGTCCTTGTCGCCATCCCGGTCCCGGTCCCCCCGGCTCCCACAGCGGAGCCGAGCCGGGAGCTGCTCCCCCCCCCCCCCCCCCCGCCCCGGGCCCCTCAAAGCCCAGAGCGCCCAGGCCGGGCGGTGATGTGGTAGGGGAAGGAAATTTGTTGCTTTTCAGAGAAACGCAACCAGCCGCGTCAGAAGATGGACCCGAGCGGCTCCGGCTCCGCGTGGAGACCCGGGGGGAGCCGTGGGATGTGGGTGAAGGCGGTGAGGGCTGGGTGTCACACCGACCTGCGGCTCTGCGCCGCCAAAAAATTGGGCTTAGGGAGGTCTGTGGAGTTCCCGATGCGGGTTTTGTGCATAGCTACACCATCGGGTGCTAGAATGCCTGTTCCTGGTATGTATTATTAACCCTAACGCTAAGTAATGCGTAGGTTTTATGGCTGTGCTCTGAGTGGAGATGACACTTGCGAGGGAAATCAGAGAGCTATTCAACAGATGGATGCTTCATACTTCGTCCTTCCGCTTCGTTGCCCTTTCTTTCTGCTCCTTTCCCTTCCCGGCCCGCTTTCCCCTCTCCTGAGAAGATGGAGATGTGTCAGTACTCGCAGTGGTTCCTGTTTCCCTTTAATTCAAATTACTGTGAAGGGAAAAAATGCAAAGAGTAATTAATCAGAATCTTGTTAAATAAGTTATCAGTCACAGGCGGTGGGCATTACGGAATTATTCACTTTCCAGGATTGTCACAGACTGTCCCTTACCAAGGAAGGATGACAGTAGCCCAATAAAGCATCCATCAAAACCAAATTGAAAGTAATTTAATGTTTTGTATAATACCCTGGGCTCTGGTTTTGCAAGCACTTAAGCACATGTTTACTTCCAGCCTGCTAGCAATAGGAGGATTTCCTGGGTTGTTACTGATTGCATCCGTGTCTAGGTGTTAATGCTGAAGGTTTGGGATTCTGGCCTAAATTTGTGGTACAGTTGTACAGATAAGTCCGTATTGCCTCCTAGTAGTCCCAACGACAATGGGAAGACAAGACACGGAACAAAGAATATTGTTGAATGCCCAGAGGGTGTTCTTAATTGGTCAGTGAACAAAGCAATATTTATTTTTCTGTTTTGCTTTTTTTTAAGCTTTTTGAACTTTCCTGGCATAGCTACAATATGTTTATCATGTTTCAGGATAACACTGCAAGTTGCTTTTGAAAGGAAGAGCAGGGCGTTTATTTGTAGGTGTCTGAAGTGCTTTAGAAGTGAGTACTTACTTTAGGGCGGTGTGTACCCCCGAATAAAGAGGCTATTTACCATGCTGTGAGCGGGTCTGACATCTGAATACCCCATCGCTAATTTCTTGTCAAGAGTAAGACTGTAGCAGGAGACAATATTTAGCTGTGGAAAAAGCTGATGGAGTAGACTTCAATCACAAATACTGAGTGTACAAAAACAGGCTTCGAAATAATTTTATATCTACCATCAAGACGTGAATCGTGGTACTTCGGTCAACAAGCTAAACGTGAGATGAGGCATGCAAAAAGGTGCAATAAAGCAGCTCAAAATTCTCTCAAGCCTATTTTTCCATCGGAAGTGATACCAGGAAGGATTTATTGTACAGAATGCATTTTCATAACAAAATACGTTGCCTAATCTGGACTGCTGAGCTTCGACTCTTCCTCTGGCAACAAGGTGAAAGTGACGGAAGTTACAGAAATCCTAACTTCAAAAGTCTGAGTGAAGACGTTTTGTAGGTTAAGTTGTCGGTGTCATTCCTGATGGTAATTTAACTGTAATTAACACGGAGGCACACAGTAGTGCAAAGAGCCTGTTCTGTGGGAAGCAGATTGCTAGAGCCAGTGGGCTCCCACGTGATTCAAACTTCTGAAATCAGGGACGCTTGATGTATATAAAGGACTTAGTAGGAGAAAACAACATATGTTGTCTGATGGCTAGTTTAATATTTCTTCTTGAGACAGATACCTCTCAAAGATGGGGGATGTCTTTGGATGCCTATTGCTCCAGCAACCCGATGAAAGCTATTTCATCTCTTGGGAAAAACAATCTGTCCTGAAACACTCACTTAAACACAAAATCTTGAGCTGGTCGCTTTGACGAGCGTTCAGTTGGGTAACACGTGGCACTTTGGCAGGTCTGCATTCGGACTATTAAGTCGGCATTAAGTTTTAATTACTTTGGCCAGATTCCATCGTGCATGGTTTTATTCTGCACATGTGAAGTTTTGTTTGTATTTGCGTTGCGATTAATGGCACTCGCATAGCATCCTAGCGCTGTGCCCTCCACTCTCGAAATGCTAATGTGTATAAATACCGCTTTTATAAATAGAGAAAACCGTTCTGAGGCAGTGATTTGGCAAACGCCTCAACTGCAAACTGAGGTTTGGGGGTAACAGGAGAACATACCTCAGTTGTTGGCTTTTCTTTCCCCTTCTTGAATCACTGGATGCAAGCTTTGAGATTCTCCTGATGAAGGACATGGGCTAATCAGTATTAACCGTTCCCAACGTGTTTCTTTCATGCCTTGATTTGGGCTCTGCTGGAAGGAAAATGTGCAACAGCTGCCTTGCTGCTTCCTGTGGTACAGCTTTTTGTGAATGGGTACGGAAAGGGTCTTCTGAAATCACAATGCAATAGTGTACCAGTACCACAAATTTTATTGCGGCCGGCCAGTTTTCTTGTTATCTTCTGGTAAATTCTAGTAAAGCCGAGTAGGAGGATAACCAGGGAGAACAGCTAAGTAGCTTTTTCAAAAGGGAGTGGTATCAAGTGGTAAAGGAAGAAGAAACAAAGATTGAGGGGGGGTAAAAACAGAAAAACTGGAGTTTAAAATGGTAGCTTCTCATGTCAATAAAAAAAAGAATCCCTGTAGGATAAAAATCTGAATTAGATTTTTGGCGATAGGAAGGGAGAAAGTCGAAACAACTGGCCTCAGGTTAGAAGACTGCAGCTGGCAAGTTTTATCTTCCAAATACCGTGCGCTGCTCCTTGGGCATGGGTTTTAGAACCCAACGTGTTTTGTTGTAAATATACAAACTCACAGCTTTTTCCCCAGAAAATTAGTGATAGCTGGAAAGAACAAAGAAACAAACAAAGACATCTGCTTAGGTAGGGTATGTACAGGACAAAAGCACGTTAACCTTTTCTGGTAAAGAAAAGTTAGCGTCTTGTGGCCAGCAGACAGCCGCAGCAATCCAGAAGAACTGGTTCCTCTGCCTGCCTCTGCCATGGGGCCTTTTGAGAGACCTGGGGCAATCCATGTAGTGGTCATCTGTGCAGGAGCCGGGCAACTTTGCCCTTGTTAGGCACTGAAGAAAGTTCAGACGGAGTCCTAAGAGCAAGGATCAGCCCCTAGCCCTTCCTTTTACGTGTTGGTTTCCCCCAACCCACCCTCACGCAGCGATGTACCAGATCGTGCTAACTTGCATGTTCCTTCTCTGTTGTACAGCACCTTGGTTTGTTTTAGGCAAAGTACCCAAGTTTCAACAGAGTGGGTGAGGACTACGCCTTTCCCTGCCACAGAACATTCAACCTAAGGTTTGGGTATGAATCGTCTCAAGAGGAGGGAATTTAGGGGTTTCACGTGCCCTGTGTGAGCACCACCGATTAAAGAGCCTGCTGATGTTTTTGAGTGTGCCCTGACGCATTCAGCATCCTCCGGAAAGCTGAACAAGCAGAAGCCAGCCCCTGCCTTAGGGGGCACGTGAGGGCGTTCCCATCAGTTCGGTACAGGTGCTCCGTTTAGGTTGGAGGCTTAGCCCCCCACCACCTCTATCTTATTAGCAAAGGGTGGTGCAGAGGGACTGTTTCTCTTTAGGGGTTGGATTTGGGTTTTCAAAGATTCTTAGATGGTTAAAGTGCTGGTCGTCCCTTAAGTGGAGGTCACCCAAACCTCACTGTAACAAAACTAAGGCATTTAGAAAATCCTGGCAAACATCTGTGCGGATTTGGATGTCAGCACTTCCCGAAGATGCAAGTGTCAGTGCCTTCCAGCCTGCGTGCATTTCATACGTGGTACTGGCCGTGTGCTGAATGGAGACTTCATAAGCAGGTGGCAGCGGTTACAGGAGCTGGTGGGCTGCCACGAAGTACGTGTTGTCTAACCCCTGCTCCAGCAGTAAGCGTCAGTCTGTAGCGGGTGATAATAGAGCTGAACCCCTGCCAATCTTTGTGCCTTTCGTGCCATAGTGGGAGTGGAAAGGGACTTTGGGATAACGGATCCTCTGGTGGCATAGAGGAAGGGCTGGAGCCAGCTCTGTGCCACTGGCAGTCCCCTCTGGAGAAAGCTCGGTCGGCAAAATGAGAAAACGGCATCCTGAGAGTCTGCAAGGCCGGGAGAAGATAGCCTGGTGGTTCAGCCCAACTCCGACGTGCTCAGACCATCCTGGGATGAGATAACTTGGACACAGCTGCGTGTGCAGGCAGGGTACGAGGAGGAGAGCGCGGGATGATGTAGACTCCTTCTGGATGTAAACTCTCAGCTTGGAGGATCGGCTGCACCTGATTAATCTACTCAAATTTCTTGCTTTCCTTATCTGAAACTTGTATAAACTGTTCGGCTTCAGAAACCTTCTGTGAGGGACAATGTTCTGAAAGCCTAAGTGTGCAGGTTTTCTGTCTTTCCTATAAAAGCAAACTTTAAATATCCAAGAGTTTTCACACACTTTTTAAGGCTGTGATGTCTGCTTTAAAGCTTCATAGTTTATTTGGAAGTACACGTTGATTCGTTTGTGTAACCCTTTCCTAAATGTACAGGAGGCCTAGAAAGCCTGCTGTTTGGCTATTTCTCCAGCTGAACATAGAGATCTGCTAAACTGCACCTTTAAAAACTTGCATTTAAGATACTGACATTTTCAGTGCTTCTGTGGACTTCACTTTATGATGGAATTCAGTATTCTGTCTGTCATCTGCTTTAATACTGTAACAGAAGTCTGGCTCTGAAAATAGGATGAAAAATGGGGATTAATTTGCAGGGAAAACTTTCTGAGAATGAGCTTGGTTAAACTATGGCAATTTCTCTCACAGGAAAGCATTTTTGCTTGGGTTATTCTGCAGCTATCCCGCAGAAAAGGACAAAGCAACAGATAGTAAGGAGCAATCAAAAAAACTCTGGTGCCAGCCGCTGCCTGTATAGCACATCACATGGCTTAGCAGAATCGTAAATATTTAAGGAAGGAGAAAATACGAAATCCTGGCAGAGGAATGAAGTATCTTTAACTTCTCTGGCTGTTTCATGGACCGTGGTACAAAGAAGAACGTTTGCCTTGTGAATTGTTGTCAGGAGTATGAAGTGCTGGTAGGAAACGTGAGAAAAGCATTATTCTGAAATGCAGTTGCTGCATCTCATCGTTAGTATCCATGGCACCTTGGTGTGGGTGTCGTACCGTAATCATATGGTATGTTCATCCGTTTTCTTTCAGTGCCTTTGGGTGTAGGGTGTTGCTATTAAATCAAATCTGTTTTGGTACCAAAACTGGTAAGATGATCGGGGATTTACAGTTCCTGTTACAACTGCACCATATAAGGGGACGTGAGACCACAGTATATAAATGTATATACGTGCACTGCCAGTTAGCGGGTAGTTACCTGCTGTTACACTCGGACTGATAAAATTGTAAAGGAGAAAAATGAAGGGTTGAACATGGAGAAAGAGATTTTCATCTATATGAGGCCTGTTAGGATCATCTGGCATGTGTTTGTAAACATAACCGGCGAGTGTGAGAGCGTATTTCTGCGTACACACCAAGAATTCAGGCTTAAAAAATCTCAGTAGGCTCAGAACTAACAAACCACTGAGTGCTTTTGGTAACGTGGATATTTTGCGCCTGATTGATTTTCTTTAAAAAGGTAGGAAAAGCAAAAATCTCCTTTAAAAGGATAATTCATTAACCAGTTGATTTTGAAAGCTAGCAGTGCAGGCTGTTGAAAGTTAACAGCTCGCGCCGTCCGAAGTTTTTATTCTGGGGTAACGACAACTGCTTCACCTTGCGTTTCTACTTCACGTCCTTCTCACAATATTACGGTTTTGCGCCTTAAAAGTTGGAATGGACCTTTAAAAATGCCATGTCTTTAAACAGAATCTTTGTGTTCTGTATATCCCTATAAACCCACAATCTCTCTGTGGCTTCTGTGCTGCATTTCTGTGGGCAGCACAAGGACAGGTACAGAAAAGGTGCTGCCGGTCTGCAAAAGGTCCTGGGGTTCCCGTGTGACTGATCCCCAGGTCGCAGTGGGGAGGGGACCTGGAGACCCGAGCCTTGCTGATTGAAAGAGCTCGTACAGAAAGGAGTTTGAGGAAGTTTGTGTGAATCGGTGTAATATCCCAAACGTTTGTTTCATGTTTTTGTGAAGCAGGAACATTCAAAAGGTCTTCCTTCCCCCCTACAAATACTAGGCAGTAATTCAACATAATTGAAAACGCTTATCTTCCGCCTTCTGTCTTACAAGTCCTTTGCATTGTGCTACCAGTCTGCAAGTTGGTAAATGTACGGCATGTATTGATGTCTGTAGACCAAGGGCGCCCTTTTCCCAAAATGCGTGTTCTGGAGCTCGTGTACCTCATCGTGCTGCGCTTTATACTGGTGTTCCTAGTCCCTGGACTGGGAAAACCTCCTCCATGATACTCCTGAGTCACGTTGTAGTTGTGCAGTGGTACGGAAAACTTGTACACAAATCTTTCAGCTTCTTTTCAACATGGTTTTCACCACTCTGACATGAAATTCAGCTGCTCAGTATTCTGTCAATATGCCTGTGTTGCTGTCATTTCGTACATGCGAATTCTTCTCTCTGTATTGTTTTTCTTTGCTCTCAGCTTCACAACTGTTTTCATCCAGCCTTATAAGCAGCTTTCCATTTGCCAAGTGTCCACTACTTTCCTCTGACTTCCTCCTTTAACTTGCCCTCTTTACAGAGCTGCTGAATGAGTTTGTAGTCGTTACTTTTGGATCATCTGACACTAGATTCTGGGATTATTTTTTTGCATGTTGTAGAAAGAAAGCTCTTGAGAATAGTGACGTATGTTCACATCTTTTACATTATGTTTGTTATTTATACATTGCCACAAAATAATGAGGACCTTGCAATATCTGATTTTTGAACCCAAATGAATGTTTTTCCCAAGTACTTCAGACTGTATTGATTTTGCACTTTCTCTATTGTAGGAGGTCGGTGAGCCGTTCAAAGAGGAGAAGGCTGTTGCTAAATACTTACGGTTCAACTGTCCAACAAAATCCACCAACATGATGGGCCACCGAGTTGACTATTTTATCGGTAGGGTTACTTTTAACCACAGAACTAAACTGTCTAGCACTGTACTGGGGGTGGTGGGAGGAGGATTTTGTTTTTATTTTTTGTGCTTTATCTAATAAGGACTGATCTTCCAGTACAGTTTTGAAGACTTATCTAGGCATTAGATAGCTGTAAAATTAATCTTATCTGAAGTAAATACAATAAACTTCTCACTCTGTGATTTAAAGGTGTGTAGTTGTCAAGTACTTCAGAATAGCAGCTACTCATTTACCTTAAAAATTGAGAAGATGTGAAACATCACTGAAACTGGCTGACTGATGTGGTTCAAGGAATGTAGACTCCATGATGAAACGCAGTGGGTTTTTTCCTCCATTTTTTCCTTTAGCCTCAAAAGCTGTGGATTGCCTCCTGGATTCTAAGTGGGCAAAGGCAAAGAAGGGAGAAGAAGCGTTATTTACAACTCGAGAGTCTGTAGTTGAATACTGCAACAGGTATGACCTAATCTAAATCATCACTATTATTAATGAGTATAGTTGTCAAGACGTCTTAGTTACTTAGAAACAGTTTCGCTTAGGCTACTTTGATAAAAGGACTTGATGCATTCTAAGACATTTGAATTAGTATGTAAAAATACTCTTTTTATTACTATGTTTGAGGGTGTCAGATGGGAAATATGAACAATGTAGTTTCATCATCTTTGTTTCCCAAATTCTCTTCTGCATTTGTTATGCTGTTTGGGGCAGCAAATTTTCCTAAATTTTATAGTTATTTTATGTCAGCAGGATGAGAGCTCCCAAATGTCTCCTTCCTGTGGACCTAGACTGCCATCATGGCAAAAGCTGAACTTTGAGGTTCAATTTATGCCTCTCGTGTGGCACGTCTCTGTTGCTTAGCATACTCAAAGTGCTTTGTTTAGATGAATGGCGTATTCTGACCCTTCTATCCTTTTTTGGGGCTGAATCTTACACTTGGAGAGCTCTGCGAAAGCCACTTACAAGTAACGATTGTATTTAGGGGGTTTTGTTATTTTGTTTTGTTTTGTTTTTTCTTTTTGGGCCTCTTTTATATAGCCATCCAGCAGGTGAGATTCTGCCCCCAGTTCTAGGGCTGAGACAGGGCTGATGCTGTTTGAACTTTGTGCTGACTTAGTCAAGAAAATTTAGGAAAAAGTAACATTATTTTAACGCAAGCAGAAAAATATCTTCCTTTCCAGAATCTTTGGACTGCGGTAAGTGTCTGTATGTTTGCTCCTCAGTTACTAAACCGTCAGATGAGACAACGGTTGGTTGAGTCCTTCAGCTCCAGCAGTGTAGAGAATGACAATGTAGCATGCAAAAAAAAAATCCGTTTGACTCTCTGTTCTCTGCTCTGTTCTGACTTTTATCAGTAGCAGCATCTCGTGCACTGATGATCCATTCAGCACCGTACCATGTCTGCAATTTACTTTCTTGTGCGGGCTCCTGTATCACTTAATACTAAGGCCACCTTTGGCCACCAAAACTGTTGTCAGGGTTTTAAACACTAGCGCTGTCTGCTTCTTTTGCCACTTAGGAGAGATGGAGGGATGTCTTAATACAATGGGGAAAGTATTCTCTCAGCAGAAGAGGCTCTCATGCGTATTAAAAACCAAGTATCTTAATTCTCTTGGTGTGGCTATTGTGATTTTTTTTTTTTTTTACCTGTCCTATCCATCAGGAAACAAATACCAGAGTCTGTGTCATCATCTTGTGTCAGTTGCATTGAACAGCTCCGTATTTAACAACTTACTGTCTGCATTTGTAGCGCTGCTGCGGTGCGTGAGGCCTCCCGGTGTACTCACATACCTATCTAGAGAAACCACAGCACTAACGCTGCGTTTGGCAGCTCTAAAGAGGGCCCACAGGCTGGGAATTAGCAAGCACCCTGCACTTCAGCCGTCATGCGAAGGTCTGTCCTGCTTCACCAGCTGCCTGTTGGCCGCTCCGATAGCGTGGCTCCGTGCTCAGAGCAGCAGCCCTTGCTCGGGCCCGCTGCGGGGGGCTTCCAGTGTGGTCTGTGTATGCCTCCATCGGAGGCAGGGATGGCTCCCCCAGCTGAGAAGAAAAGTAGGTGCTCCCAACCAAGTGGTTTTCTGTTGCTTGACAGAGAAACTATGTGAGCAGTTGTCTGAGGGAAGGTTTTTTTGTCTTTTTTTTTTTAAATTTATTTTAAAAAAACCTGTGTCCTGCTTTCGGTTGGGATAAAGTCAATTTTCTTCCTAGTAGCTGGTATGGTGCTGTGTTTTGGATCGAGGACGAGAACAACGCTGATAACACGCCAGTGTTTTAGTTGTTGCAGAGCAGTGCTCACACAGAGCCAAGGACTTTGCAGCTCCTCGGGCTGCCCTGCAGCGAGCAGGCTGGGGGTGCACCAGGAGCTGGAGGGGACAGAACCAGGACAACGGGCCCCAACTGACCAAAGGGGTGTCCCGTGCCACGGGGCACCCTGCCCAGCAATAACGCTGCTGGGTGAGCGAACGGCTGTGTTAGCTGCCTGCTGGGGTAAACCACAACAACCTGAAGCAGCTGTCTTTGATAATCAGCATGCATGTATGTTTAAGTGGTGGAAGGACTTCTCTCTTTTCAGTGAGTTCCTAATTTAACAAGCAGTCCAGCATAAGGATTTGATCTGCAGCAAGAGATGAAAGAAACCAAGTACAAGACAAATCAATTTGATGCATAGGGCCAGCTTTTTGCTGTGAATTGGCCCTTGCAATCATAACCCACTGCTTCCCCTCAGTCTGAAGAGCAGGATTCTGTACGGCTCTTCCTATTCTGAGTTTGGGTATGGTCCTTTCAAGGACATTACTTCTTGGTGGCAACTTCAGGACTGCCAAATACTACGTCCTATGGCCCGGCCAGCCATATGTGTACTTGCTGTAAGGTATGTTTGTAGCTAACACGAATGGAATGCTTGCACTTGTGCCACAGTTCCAGTGGTAATTTTATTCAATGTGTACCTCTTACCAAGTAACTTAATAAGCTGTTTGTCCACTTCCTTATTTTTGCGATGCAATACATTGACATGAACTTGCAAATACAGATCAGATAGTCATATTAATGAGAAAGATAATTAAATTGACTTGGTGGCTTTCTCCATCCTACGTCTTGTGTATTCGCTTATATCTATGCCAAATGCTGGCACAGAAAAGTGTGGTTTTTACTCAGTTCTGAACAGATGAACAAAAAGGAGCAAGAGGTGAGATGGGCTCATTTGTGATGGTGACCTCTGTCAATCAGTTATGCTATTCATGATTATATTAGGTAGTCTAGATGGTTATCTAATGATGTGTGTGTAAACATGATTATTCCAGCTGCACTTAAATATATCACCTAATTCTTTTCCTTTTAAGACTCCTGAAGAAACAGTTCTTTCATCGAGCGTTAAAAGTGATGAAAATGAAACCTGACAAGGATACAAAGAAAGAAAAGGAAAAAGGAAAGGCTGAGAGTGGGAAAGAAGAGGAGAAGAAGAGCAAGAAGGAAAGCGGCAAAGATGAAAAAACCAAGAAGGAGAAAGAAAAGAAAAAGGATGGTGAAAAAGAGGAGTGTAAGAAGGTAAGTGCGATCTGCAAGAGGAGAGAGAAAACTGTTAACAGAGAATACATTAACTGGTACTGTTAAGAGCTCATTGGCTTAAAAACACGGTTGGTTTTTCTAAAGTGTTTCTTCCTGTTTTGGTCTTTAAAACACACCTTTTTATATTTTGGAGTTCTGATTCTGATTTAGGTCAAAACAGAGACTTCAGTTAGATCTCCTCACCTTGTAGTGGGGACTGAGTTAATCAAAGCCTACTTCTGTTCAGCTGCAGCGGGCGGTGATGCTTTGTGCAGCTGCACCTTAGCTTAGACAGACATTAGCTTAGACAGACATGTACGCGTGTGACCTAACATCTCAAAGCGGTGCAGCTTCCCATGTAAAATGAAGCAGCAATTCTGCCGTGTTTGGTGATAAGAATGTCTGGAATGTGATACTCGGTGCTTGTAAGTAGTTCTGTAATAGTGGGCCAGTTTTGTGTATGGGAGCTCTGTTTTAATCTACTTAATACCTAGTTTTTGCAGATATCTGATCTACTTTCTTTACAGTTCATACTATCATTACAAGTTTTACATGTGTTTTCTTCACATTTTCATTCCCGATATATTCTAGTAGCTGAACAGAAATCATAAATTAAAACGTTAGGAATCTGCTGGAGAGACTTGATGAAGAGATGTATTGTGTCTTCTGTATACAGTGATATGAATCCAGTGAGAGTTAGTAGGATAGTGCTCAAAAGTTACTGCAGTTTGGACACTCCTGAGTGAGGTAATGGCACACAATCAAAGGTGTAGTCTACATGTACAAAGGTCTAGATCTCAAAAGAAAGCTACATGGCTAATAAAGGAATTAGAAACAAAACAGTCTTGCTGGCGGTCAAAACAGAAGGCAGTGTAAGGTTACCTAACTCTTGAGATACCTTACAGTGCTGATTTTGAAAGTTAAGTCCTCCAACTCGCTGTCTCTGAAGCGTTGTATTATTAAATGCAATGTTAATTTTTAACCTAATCATTAATTATTGAACTGGTATTTTAGTGGATGATATAAGCCATTGGGTACTAACTTAACACAGGGCAAAAATTGTAAATTTAGTTTCTAGCACAGAAGTAAGCAAAGAGAGTGAAACAGGAGGCGGGGAATAGGAAAGCACAATATCCCAGAAGGACTGAGGAGGGTGGAGAATGAAAAGGCAGAAATTGATTCTGGAAGGATGCCCGTGTGGTAAATACGGCACCAAGGTACCCAGTAATTCTACGAGAGCTAGTGATTATCAAGTGTCGTACTCTGTGCTTGATCTCTGTGCAGACTTTGTGGTAAAGTCAGTGGAACATTGCTATGCATTTGAACACTTTATGTAATCCCAAAGTTACAGCCTCGTCCTTAGGTACTATGTATAAATAAAATTTCTCTTTCCGTACGATTTGCCTTTATTTTTAGATACCCAATTGTTAAGGCATGAAAACAATAAGAAATATAGTAAAGATAATATCTTCACTTAAGATCACATTCCATTTTTTTTAAGTTTGTAAAAAGTTGTCAGACTTGATATATTAAAATACCAGAAATTAAAACCCTGTACATGTTTTTTATGTATAATTTGTGTTTCTCTTCAGGATGAGACCCCAGGAACACCCAAAAAAAAGGAAACTAAGAGGAAATTTAAACTTGAGCCACATGAAGACCAAGTTTTCTTGGATGGAAATGAGGTAAGATTTACGGATACTTTCTAAATTTAGTGTCAGTGTATTGCTAGGTAATAGCTTAATTTACTACATTTCTGCAGACATTCTTGTCCTTTGGAAGGAAAAAATAATGACAATGCGATGGGTTATCTTGAAACACCAGGTTTTAGATATCTGCAATGAGATTAGGGGCAGATAAATGTAGAACAGGAACTTAAAAAATCTAAAAGAAAACCTAATTCCGTGTAACCAATAATGCTATTGGCCATGAGGTGAAGTTTCTCTCCTCGCAGTGTAATCCGGTGTTGGAGCAGGCTGTACAGGGAGGTTCTGCGGTCTCCATGCTCAGAGGCTTTCAAGATTGGACTGGGTAAAGCCCTGACTGACCTGGTCAGGCCTCACAGCTGACCCTGCTTTGAACAGGAGAATGGACCTCATGAGGCTATTTCTCATGAAGAGGGCCTCATGAGATATTTCTAGACAAGTGTCAAGCCTTTTAGAACATGAAGGACAACCCCAGGAGTCAGAAGTATCTGGCATCCAGAGGCTGCCCGACTTTGTGATCTGAGCAGCTGGGTGATACTTGGGCATTCCTGAATTCTTATCCTGGCTTTACCGCTGAAATTGTGTGTGGTCTTAAATACTGTCTGTACCTTTCTTTCCTGGAAGTCAAATCATTTAATTCTTCAACAGTTTCATTAATGTACAGAGTCATATTCCTGCTTTTAAGATTTGGGATACATTAGTAACTCTTTTTACTTCAGCAAAAGTGAACTGTGCTCAGCATGCTTTGTGTCACTGTACGGGAATGTCTCTGGGGATTCTAGTAGCTCTTTGGTTATAAAACATGCGGCAGTGAACTCTAAATAAATTACTTGTGTGGAAAACGTATTTCCTTTATGTATCTCTTTTTTGATCTTCTGTCAGTTCTTTTAAATGCTGTCTTGATCTGCTTCATCCCACCTTGTGTACAATCACGCATACCTCTGATCCTCCCCCTTGTCTTTTACGTGGAGTACCCAGAGTGGCATGCAGCATTCAAAGAGAAGCTGCAGTGTTTTATGGTGTGCTGTGGTACAGAGGGTACAAATACATTTATCTGAGGTCATCAGATGGGACTTGAGCTGAATTGTGTGTTTCAGCTTGACGCTTTGTTCCATGGTCAGTCTGCTGGGTGTTTTTTTTGTGTGTTTCTCCTCTTATGAGAATCTCTTCAAAGCTAGAAGCAATTTTTGTTTCCACTTGTGGACTTGAGAAATTTTTATAAGTTTTTCTTGGCTTTATGCTGAGCAATGTTAATGCATAAAGGAAGGACAAAAGATGACAAAAAACCACCTTGATTCAGTGACACTTCTGAATCTTTCACTTCCCCATCAGTTTAACGGTTTGAGTGTTTTCTCTGTGATTTTATGTCACCTGTAAATTAATCTGGATAAAAACTTCTTTTATGAAGCAACTCTTCGACAGATCTCATTTGAGATTTCCTGTGTTTTTCTTAAACAACGGGGAAGTTCGTTCCCTCCCTGCTGAAGACTTTGGCCCAGCAAGGTAAACTCTGCATCACATCCCGCTTCAGCAGCACCGTGTCCTTAGGCCTCCTGCCACCGAGCTCAGATTACGATCGGTACATACCTAAGGCAGTCAGTAGGGGCATGCAGGCGTGCAGCCCCATGGCTGTTTGTCTCTTTTTGCAGCTCTTTCACTGAGACAAACCTGTTTCAAGTCCTTAACGCTTCTTAGGATACACAACCCCTTGCCCTCCTCTTCTGCTATTTCTGATATGGCAGAAATGTTATTTTAACATTTTTATGTTAACAGCCAGAGTGCTTTTTGCTCGGTGCAAAGCAATATAGCAAGGCACTAAGCATTTGAGTGAGGAAACAAATCATTTATCAGAGAGCTTGCTTTTCAAGTATTAATCATTATTTCTGTTGTAGGTGTATGTGTGGATCTATGACCCCGTTCACTTTAAAACATTTGCTATGGGACTTGTACTTGGTAAGTAAGAGTAGACAGTAGCAAGCCCACCACAAATGGGGGGATATCAACAGGAGTATCTCTTGTTGGAGAAACATCATCTTCCTGGGCAAACTGTTTTTGCTCTTCAGTTTCAGCATGATTTGATACCAATCACATTACATGAATTTTGATCTCAGGATGGAGGGAGGACGTGCAAATAAAACAAACAAAACACACACTAAAGACAGCTGAAACATACTTCAGCAAGTGTCTGAACTTGTACAAGTGTGCAAGCTGTTTATTTCAGTTTAAACTAATGAGCAAGTTGCTTCGTAGGCAGCTGTGGTGGGTTATATAAAAATGTAAAAGATATTAAAGCTATTAATTTAAACTGTAAATAATACCTTTCTGACCCTTGGGTTTGTGTAGTTTAGGCCCAGTCAGCTTTTTTTTTTTTTATTATTGAATGTAATCTTGTTGTTAACTCACATCAGTGAGCTAACAGCTAATTTCACTGCTGGTCCAACACCCCTGACCTGTACTTCGCAGCTTCCTCGCCATGTGAGAACCACCTTTCTAGAGAACCACTGTCATCCCCTGGGGCCATATTCAGCTCTCTGATCAATCCTTGGGGCCACCGAGAGCTCCACCCCGCTCTCTGTGCCTGCTTCCTGCTGGACTGGTTGTAGGCAGCTCCCTGCTCACCTCTTTGCTTATTGCCTTTCCAGAGGTGCTCTTTTCTCTTTTGATTAAGTACAGTGGTGTAGACTTGCTCAGTGTGGTCCCTGGTGTCTGTCTGCCCGCTATGAAAACAGAACTAGAAAAGATTTCAGTCAAGAACTAGAAAAGATTTCAGTCAAGGCCTAAAACGCTGTTGTGTAACTCATACTTTGTTAAGCCAATACCTTGAACAAACGGTGAGCCTAAAACCTTCATGTACGTACGAGGAAGAACTAAGCACGTTTCTCATACGTTTGTTCTTATCTTTCTATTTAGTGATCGCTGTTATAGCTGCAACCCTGTTTCCACTCTGGCCAGCAGAAATGCGTGTTGGTGTTTATTACCTCAGTGTAGGTGCAGGCTGTTTTGTAGCCAGTATTCTTCTTCTTGCTGTTGGTAAGTGTCAGTCATCTTCGTTTTATCAGCAGGTGAAGTCTAAAAGGGTAGAAACATACCATACATTTAAACATTGGCTCAGATGGGTGAATCTCTCAATTACTTCTGATTATTTTGTTGTTGGCAGTAGCCAGACTGATCCTGGGTATGCATTTCTTTAGTGGCCACTGGGTGTCAGGGTTGTGCCACAAAAAGAAAAGTCTCAAGCTTGTTCCACCTGTTTGTGCTTCCTCTATTGTGGAGATTTGTTTACTGCCTCAGTTTAAAAACAAAACAAGAAACCAAAAAAAAACATAATGCCAGAACATAAAAACAGATTCAGTAGTGAGAACGGTGTAACCAGGATTTTAAAGCATTAAGAGCTAGATCATAGACAGGATATATGATTATTGGGGGCAAGGAAAAAGGCTTGGTAAGTAAAAGTAAATAAATAAATAATGCCACTGCAGAATGAGAGGATTTTCCCCAGGGTTGCCACTATTGCTGGCTTTGGCTGGCTCTTAGTACTGGATACTTCTTACACCATAGTTGTACATTGTGAATGCTTATAACAACAAAATTTCCCATTTTTTAAATACAGCTCGCTGCATCCTTTTCCTTATTATCTGGCTCATCACTGGAGGAAGGCATCACTTCTGGTTTCTGCCAAATCTTACAGCAGACGTGGGATTCATTGACTCCTTCAGGCCCCTGTACACACATGAATACAAAGGACCAAAAGCAGACTTAAAGAAAGAGGAAAAATCAGAATCCAAAAAGCAACAAAAATATGACAGTGAGGAGAAATCGGACAGTGAGAAGAAAGAAGACGAAGATGGGAAAACAGAAGCAACGAGGAACTCGGGAACGGAAGGCTCGGGAGGCGAGCGGCACTCAGACACTGACAGTGACAGGCGTGAAGATGACAGGTCCCAGCACAGTAGTGGAAATGGAAACGACTTTGAAATGATCACAAAAGAGGAACTTGAACAGCAAACAGATGAAGGGGATTGCGAAGAGGAAGAGGAGGAGGAAGATACCGAAAGTAGGCCTTCACATGAAAAATCATAACTCACTGTGGTTTTGGGACTAAGTATGTGCAAATGGTTGGATTTTCTTTGTTGGCTGATCACCAAAACATAGACCATACAGTAGCATCTTTGTTTGCTGAAATGTACATGTTACCAAACAGTTTTATATCTAGTTCCTTCATTTTTTAACCATTAACTTGATTACTTGGTACTATGTTAATCATTAATATACATTTACAGAAGTTTTATCAATCTGACAAGTTTTCTATTGATTAATAGATTGACCAGATTGTCCTCAAACATTGAAAACATAGCTTTCTGGTACTTGCATAACTGGTCAATTAGTTCCGCTTCTCAAACTTGCTTTTGTAAAACAGGTAAAAGTTGAATGACCAAATCTCAGATTATTCCTAGTTATACTCATTTGATAGCTAGTTAGGTAAAGCCCTTCGTAGCCCACAACTTTCTTGATATTTTTCCTGATTTTATTTCAAAAGATTGTGAAAACTTTCCTAAGAAAACTAGTTTTAGCAGAAGTATTTTGCTGAAAATATAAAAGCTGGTAGCGCTGAATTTGGCTGCAGTGTTCTCTGTTTCTCCAGACTATGTGCCAGCAACTTAGGAAATCCAAACTGGTTTTGTACATCTGGGTCAGAGAAAGATGTCATCTCCAGCAGGTGAAGGAAGCAGCATGGTTTGGAAATGACGGCTGTTTTCTTTCTCCTGTTCCATCATAATAATTAAAAAATGTATTCTGTACATAATTTACAAATAAAGCAAACCATTTACTTTATCTGCTACTTATTATTTAGAGATTTGATCCAGCATTCAGTTTGTATTATTAAAGCCATTTTGTGGTGTATCTATCAGAGAAATGCAAGTCAAGAGGACCTCACAGAATATTTGTGTATGATCAGTAGCTGTTCCACAAGAGCTTTAGTTTTGTGCCAACATTCCATGTATTTGAGTATGAGTAAATTGATCCTTATTAAATGAAAGCAAACAACATAGCTGTATGTATGCCTTAATGTTAAAACTTTCTATTTTCTGGAACTGGAATACTTTTTAAATGGAAGAGGCCGGAGAGTATTCATCTGTTCAGAAATATGGGTAACTCGAAGCTAATATGAAGTGACCATAAATAATTTGTTTATAAATACCTTGAAGTAGTTTGTGCAGTTTCTCTTATGCATCCCTTATTTACTGGATGTTTGAAGGATTTGCTGTATGGTTTGGTTGACTAAGCATTTAAGAAGTTAAAGCTCGGCATCATTCCTCTAGATCACTTCAGCAGTAACTATACATTTGACTGTTTCCTGAATCCATTCAGAGAAGGGTAAGCAAGAAGTTTTAATAACTGACTCAGAGAACTTTTTTTTCTATCCTAAAATGCTTCCCCTTCCTTCTAGCATACGTGTTTTTCAGATGGTGCAGATATATCGACCATAACAGGTACACTGGTACAAAACTCATGGGTACGGTGTCATTTGTCTCTTAAATCTCCTGCATATTCTCTCCATAAAGAAACATAAATTGGACCACTTTTTCATTAATTTAGCAAAAAAAAATCAAAGGATCTACTACCCAAAAAGACAAACTCCTGGACACCACCTGTATGATAGAGCTGATTAAAGTAACAAAGCTTTTCACTCATTTAAGCAGCTATTTTACACTTAGCTCATACAGATGCTAGTTTTCGCTGTGCTTCTATTTCACATCTTTATGTCTAACATTAAGAACAGAACCGTGTTTCTGTGCAAGCATCTTCAGCTAGCTGCCTCTAATTCATGGCTCACCTGGCCTTCACAGCCTGCTTGGGAACTCTTGCTTTTAACCACGCTGGTGGAGAGTTATAAAATCTCCTGTACTGAAGCCATCCTTGCAGTTCATCAGGTTAGATTCTTGCTGATGCCAATAGGAGCTGAAGTAAGGGTGCCTGATCTCTCACATATCTGTCAGAAGCTGACTGCAGACTAGCATTTTGGAGAGCACTACTACACGTTGAACCCCGTAGAATACATACAGGGACAACGTCCAGCAGTGGTTCCCAGTCGGCAGCTGACCTACTGGCAGTTTTTGGAGAAATGAGTTCTGTAGATTTCAGTGCATGTTTCCTCCAAAAAGTGAGAATAGCTCTGTATTTAATGGGTGAGAAAAAGTTGGATGGCCCAAATAATAAAAACTCACTTAGCAATGCTGCCATCTGCTACAAGGCCCTAGGGACAAGCAGCTAGGTTCCAAAATGAAGCGTAAAAAAAATTATATCGTCACCCTAACAAATCTCCAAGCTCACACAGGTGTAGAAATTGAATTAGACTTTACCTCTTTCACTCGGATCTGCTGTGAACAACTCCAAATTATCTGAAGAAGTGGTGTGAAGAAAGACCTTGCTGGAGTGTCCAGTGGTTAAGTAAAGGACTGCAAGACCCATTGCCGTAACCTAGTATTTTCCACAAATATTCCCCAAATACTTCAGAATTATTTTAGACTGAGATAACGAGAGAAGCAATTACAACATGCTAGTAACAGAACTGTGAGCAGACTTGCAGTACCTGACAAACACTTCAAAGACAGAAAATCACAAAGGTACTCACCCAACGTTTGGTTTTTTTATCAGGCCACTTTTACATCAGGTATTTCAAAGTAACTTTCTTCTTACTGGTGTTGACTTAACTTCCAGAGTGCAGGGTAACCTTAGTGGGAACAAGTATAAACACATATATAAGTTAGTGGAGTGTTAAACAAACAACTTTTAAATATTATAGACTGTTAAAGGACTACTACAAGGACTATCAAAATGTCCTTACTGCAATGAAATTTTACAGTGGTCTTACTGATTTTCCTCCTAGTATTTCATATACCCTATACAATTTTCTAATTATTTTTCTTTGCAAGAAAATGTGATTACTCCTAACTTTTTGGGGAATTAAAAAATTACTGGTAAAACACTAATCAGTATTAATGCAAGTCAGTACTTAGTGGAGATACTCCACCCAAGTATGCTCTGGTATGGATACAATAACCTCACCTCACCTTTGGTATTTTTATAATCAGATCTTTCTCTAGCAATTAAGAAATAATTAAAAATTCTTCTTTGACAAAATTGCATTTTTCATTAGCTGTAGGAATGTTGCAGCCCTGGTTGGGATGCTTGTATCTGTGGTAAGTGATTTCCTAATAGCAAAGTACCTTTGTAGCAGATGCTCAGGGGAGCCATTACTTTCATCTGCTGCATATCTGCATAGCTGATTTTTTTTTTAATTATTGAATACATATTTTAAAGAATCCCTACATACTGCTCATTTAGACCTGTTTCAATTTCTGTTTGAAATCAATACTGTGCTTTCGTAGAGCTGCATATAGCACGAGGAAAAGCAGAAAGAAAAATGCAGAATGCTTTAGTTCCTCAATTAATTAATTTATTACATTTTAACCAAGACTTGTCTTCCTTTTGTTATATCAGGAGACAGGCTGACAAGCACCTGGCTTATGTAAACGTTAGATGTTGAATATGTAAACACTAAATGTAGAAGTGTTGAAAAGAGAGTTGCCTGGCTTAGCCCCTCATTTTTCTTCCTGCAACCACCTGCACTTCTCTCAGCACGTAATACGCTGTGGCACTAAGCTGTATGAGCCCCGCACAGCAGCTTTCCAGCTGCTCCGAGGATATAATTCTTCTCTGATACGGTCACAATGACAGCAAAGCAATATTCAAACCTCACAGTTGGCATCAAAAGCACTGGGCAACGGAGGAACACCTTCCAGATACAGCTCTGTTACTGGCAGGAGTTGGACGTCCCCGTCAGGCCCCCTGTTGGATCTGTTGGCAGATGGAGTTCAGGTGAGCTCAGTTTAAGGGTAATTCCTGCTCATCCCCAGGCAGCTGTGCCCTGTCCTTTTCTCCCCTCGTCACTAAGCTGCTTCGCCTTCGCTATCTCTGCACCACCATGCATCTGCTCCAGCCACAAACCTAAGCAATTTCCAAGATAAAATAAACCTAAGTACCACCTGGGAAAAAAAAAAAAAGAAAAAAAGACCACTGTGGGAGAGTGAAGTGTCAGCACCCACCCACTTTCTTCCATGGAGCCACCACAGTGAGGGCAGAGCAGCTCTTCCACCACCGGGTGGGCCTGACTATCACTGCCATCAGCTGGGGTTAAACACAGGGCTTTCAATTAACCCTAATTTGTACCAAGTCCTTTTCATGGACGGACACCAGGCACCTGGGCTTTTTGGGGCCAGCCCTGCTGAAGGAGCTCATCGCCTTGGCTCGAGTTCTGGAAGGCTGTATTCGCTTCGCTTTCTTATGCTTGAGTCTGAATTCTTCATGGGTCACACTGGGATAAATTCAGAGGATATGCACAAATCTGTAACATCACAAACAGAACAGGAGACAGGCTCTGAGATAACGCTTCTGCTCGCACCAAAAGGGAAGGGAACTCCGCAGTACAGGAGGGGCTGCAGCAGGAGATGCTCAGGGACCGCAGGGCCTCACGCTGCTCACGGGCAGCTGCCGCCTTCTGCGCTGCTGTGGGAAGGGAGGGCTGCTGCATCACTTGCTGCTTGGCTGACGTTTCATTCAACTACTTTGCATCTGAGGTGTTTTTGAAAGCAAACCTAGAAAGGTTTGCATCACGCAAGTTTGAACACTTTTTTTTTATTACGCTATTTTTACCAGAAAGTCTTCACCAACCGTTTTCCTGCACACAAAGCAGCTATGGTTATGACGCAACTTCTGAGGAGTTTTAATATAAAATATACCGTTCAGCATTTAGCGTGGAGATTATCAACAGGGTTAGCTTTTCTTTTAAATCAGGCAACTCTTGCTAGGAACTAGTCTGTTCTGTGCAAGGGTCCCCACCTACTTGCCAGCACAGCTACGTGACAGACTTATCAGCTTATAAATACGGGAGAGAGGCCAGTTCTGTTAGGGGCCTTTAGAGAAAGACTGGTGGCACACGGCTGTGTTAAACACGGGTGACCCCCAGCCCACCCCAGAGGATTTCCCAGGGTTGACTGACTTGATTCTCGGCCTCTCTGAAACAATCCCACTCTATAAAATGAGAAGAACACAGCAGATCCTTACCTGCTTTGCCACTGTGCTGTAGTTTGGAGAACACTTAGCTGTAAGAGACAGGACGCTTGCTAACAAACTTTTACAAGTCATACTTAACGGTTGATCAGGACTTATTACAGATTCTGAGCAAGCACTTTAAAAGGAGTTAGAGCTATAAAATGGGCCAAGGCTCTGCTGTTTGCTAAGGCTGCACTGTAGCTTGCCCACTTAGCACATAAGGAGAAAGACAAAACAACCCTATCAGTGTAAATGAACTCACAGTGAGCAGCTGCTGAATGTTTTCAATAGACTTCCTGGTAATGGCTGGTACAATTTCATTAGGGCTTCTCATTTTATTAAATAAAACATTGGATGATTTTATTTGTAGTACAGCAACAGGTGCAGGGAAACAAAAGGCACATTTCCTGATGGTGCCCACAAAGAGTCCATTACTCACTGGCTGACACAGAAGGCATTCGTTTTGCCATGTGTAGTTTTTTATGTGAAAATAATGATCACTCAAAAATAATTGTTTTATGATAAAGGACTTCTGAGAGAAGTTAGAGTTAGCAATTGCACTGTGCAAATGGTTTCAGTGCAAGTTCAAGTAAAGAGAGAGATAATTACTCAGTGGACACCAACCATGCTTTGGATACAGATCAAAATACTCTGTACAGGTGGTGACCATCACTAATCCTCGTAATGTAGAACAGAAACCAAACACAAGAAAGGCTAAGCTCATGATCCTTGAAAGTACTCTGTAGCCAGGATCCAGTGAAGGATGTAAATGACACAGAGTAAGTCCTATAGAAAGGTTTTCTTTTGAAAAAAAAAAAATGCCACTACAACTAAGGCCCTGAAGAAAGCAGATTCACATCTGGACTTCAGCACAGTTCGGTTCCAGCCCGTGAACTTAATCTTAGAGGAGATCTGTTACAGGCTGAATCACAAGGTGTTATTTGTAGCTAAGTTAAAAGCAAAACCAAACACCCTCTGAACCGCATCACGTCCCATAAGCCTATGGAGGATGAGACTAGATGTTCTCTGGCTGAGACCTGAAAGTACATTGTTTTGAAACACGAGTTTCTTGCTAAAACCTTCTTCAATCAGCTCAGAGACACGAGGGAAGGAAAACAGGAAGCAGAACACCGACTGCTTCACCTGAAAGAGGAAGAAGAGTAGGTTATGAAAACCTAGCTTTACAATCTGCTTTGCCCAGAGGCAAAACATCTTGTTTTATTCAGCATACTAGTGAGACAGAGCCACTTATTCTGACACATTCATGCCTTCTGAATAGTGGCAACCTCCACGTAAAGGCAACAACACAGAAAGAACCATCAGTGCTGGCAAAAATGAGCAAAAATTTCTTCTCACCTCTATACCTTAAGTAACAAAGCAATTTGCTACATTTACCTCCCCCCTTACTTCTCCTGAGGTGCAAAAATCAAGGCAAGTAAGAAGGAATGCACATTGTCTGTGCTTTTAAAAGATTCCTGAAAAGCACATGAAAACATCTTGTAAATGGGACCCGGATCAAATATCGTCTTCGTTATAAAATAAGCTGTCCCTTGACATGCATTTCTTAGATAAATATTTTATTAAAATCTTCATAAACACCCTAATGGCCTTTCAGGAACAGCAACTACACAATGCTTGCTCACCAGGCCATTGCAAAACTCAGATTGCTAATCCTGTGCTGACAAGGCATAAGATCTAATAGGGCATTAAACATGCTCTGCTAGGCAACACCCAGCTAAAGGCATGCCCAAGAAAAAGGACACGGGAAAGGCTGCATCACAGCAGCACTCATCTCCACGTACAAATGCACTCTGGAGATGACATTCTGCACCCACCTGGTCTCCTGCCAGCTCTGCTCATGGCTGTTATGTCCACTCACCACCAAATTAAGCCACAGCCCAAACCTCTGCTGCTCAGGACACTGATTTTTTCATAATAATTTCTCCAGGAGTTCACTCCACAGTCTGTAGCTCTGCCCATGTGACATCAAAATGCATAAGTACACGTGTGATTCCCCCGTCTTGCTCCCACATGGCTGGGGGAATCCCCCATATCAACATGAGATTTCTTGAACTCACAAGGATGAGATGTAAATTTATTCCTTCTGCTCACTTGAATGAAGGGGCAGTTGGCAACTAGCTTCTGCAGCACAACAAGGCCCGGACAGGAAGATCTGGGGGAAAAAAAAACAAGATTCAGGGCTCACTACCCAGGAACCATAACCTAAGTTCCTTCACACAATGGCAAAGAAGTCCTATTTGTTATCAATGCCTATTGAAGTCCTATTTGTTATTGTCTCGAAGAAGGAAGGACGCATCTACCCGAGTTTCTTACAGGTGCAGGGGACACAGAACCACAACGTGATTTGAAAAATGCACGGAGAAGCTGTTGCAAGAGCTTTGCTGTATCACTTCAAGCACCCACCTGCTGGGACAGGCAGTCTTTGGTCCTTCACACACAGGTGCCTGTATGCAAATACGCATTCATTTCTCAAACCTTTCTACAGCCGCACAGGCACATAAACGCAGCCACCTCGATCAAGCAGGATGGCTCAAGCCATTACTTAAGAGCAGAGTATTTGTCAAATACCTGCACATTTTCCTGCAAAGCTGCAAACTGAGCAGACACTAAAGAAGAGCCTGACCTTACTCAACACTGAGCGCGGGCAGCTCCTAACACAATGAGAAGGAGCTGCCAACGCAAAGCAACGTGTTTGATTTTGAGGTCTTCCCTCCTTTCATTATTTTATGTTTGAAAAACAGGAAGATGAGATGTAGCATTCCGGAGCAGAAAACAATCACTTGAGAGTAATCAGTGAGCAACAAACAAGCTTTCAAACAAGCACCGCAGTGGGTCTTGGAAGAGGGAAAGGGAAGCTAAGTAGTAGTTCCAACATTAACTCGGGGATGTTGGACACGTAAGATTATCCCAAAATACAGTGCATGCAGAAGTGGCTTCCGATCCCTTCTTCCTCTGTTTGAGCTGACAAAAGAAAATTTGATTGCAAGAGCCTACGCAACTTGCCCCTGTGGGACACGCAGAGGAGCCTACCCAGAAAGCTAACCAAGCATGGAGCTGACATGCTGGGCTGCGCACTCTGGAGGTCACGCACACATTAAGATCTTTATCAGCAGAAAGAAATGCTTAAACCGTCCCCTTCCCTTCCTGGTTGCTCGTTTCCACCATCCGGGTATCCTCCCACATAGGCCAGAACAGTAGTTTCTGCAGTCAGAAAGAAAGTAGTGATCAGAAACAAAAATATCAGAAAGGCTCCAGCCCATCATTTTACTAGCCAGCACCGGAAAAATCACTTTTTCTGATTTACTTTGGTTAGAACTAAGAAGAGAATAAACTATTACCGAGGGCATTGCCAGTCAGATACTGGTGAATGGGACCACACAGCAGACTGGGTGCTCCGATGGTGAAATACCCATTCTAGGTGTAAACATTTTCTTGTTGCGTTGCAATCTGTGTAACAGTCCCAATAACTGCTATTTGGATAAGTAAATATTGCCAATGTGAATGCTGCTCAAGATTAGTTTAATTTCTGGGAAAAAAAAAAAAGTTATTGTTTCTTTGTGGAAAAACAAGATGATTGATATCGTAGTCTGAAAAAAAAATAAAAAATGAGAGCTTA
Organism: Anser anser; assembly: GCF_964211835.1. Lineage (NCBI taxonomy): Eukaryota > Metazoa > Chordata > Aves > Anseriformes > Anatidae > Anser > Anser anser. The sequence goes on along the minus strand of NC_139729.1, from coordinate 24,088,512 downwards.
TTTAAACAGTGAGAGGAAACAGGGAAGACAAAAATTAGCACCCTACCAACACTTGAATTTAATTCCAGAGTACCAGAGTTAATTGCTTTTAGAAGAGATATTACCAGCCAGCCTGATACTTTTGTACATACAGATCAAACATGGATAGATCCATCACTGATTTTCTATTTAGCCTTCAAGAAAGACAAAAAATATGTTTCCCTCCCAATGGGCACTAGACATGCTAAGAATACGGCTGCTCCACGCTCAGAGACTTAAGTTTACACCCAATAAAAGACTAAGTTAAATTGAGTAAGTTAAATCCAAAAAGCTCCCAAAGATTTCTCTCTCCTAAGCCTGATTAGGTCACAGAAATTATGTGTTCTGCCTACCTTTCGGAGGTGGCCCAACCCGCAGGAATCATCTAACAGATGCCATTTACTCCTGCCAGCACCTAGTTTTTGAGAAAGGCTGGATGGACACTATCTCTTCCCAGATCTCCCAGTGACTCACACTAGCACCTCCTGCTCAGTGAGCGAGCCTGGACAAGCACCTGGCACGGCCAACTTGCTGCCTTGGGGGCAGAGGAGTGGCAGCGCCGGGCTCCGGGCTCCATTCTGCACACACAGGACGGGTGCTGCAGCATTGAGCTCACAGGCTTCCACGCCTCTCCTTAGATTTATCTCTGAATTACCAAACACATAATGGGGGAAAAAAAAAATGCCATAGAATGACAGCTATATTGCATACATGCAGCCAACAGAAAGCCATAGCCAACAGGAAACCACTTCCAATTAACTCAAGAAGCAACGCTCAGGACTCTCAGCGAGCCACACCAGCAGCAGGATGTGCTCTTATCCTACATTTGTTGCTAGATGGGAAATAAAACAACAAATGGAAAACTAAATTAGTAGGCTGATCTGGAGGAGGAGAAAATTCTATTCTGTGCATTTTTAAACTCTATTAAGTAGATTGCTACAGGATGTCCAAGCCAAAAGGCCAACCCATTTAGAAGGTTTTATGTTGTACTTGCAGGATTATCCACTTGAATTCACCATTATCTTAAAACAAACAATGGCTATTTCCTAACCTGCTTCCAAACTTTTCTTAATTGCTAAAAGTCTCAGAGAAGGACAGCGCTGGGAGAGCCATTTGCAAAAAGATCTTTTTGCCAAGATGATGTCCACAGTGAAATATTCCTTAGTATTTTCTATATAATCCTTTAACTGTATTATGTGGAGAAAGTTCCTGTATGTAAAATGATATACCTACAGTACTGAGGGATTGCAGAATCTTGCGTTGCATTTCAAAACCAGGAGTGTTTTATAAAACCATTAAATGATGTAGAAAAAGCGAATCATTGCACTATTGGTCAAATTCTCCAACATTTAAGTTTACCCTACGGTCCCATCAAAGAGCAGAGACACGGCAAGAAGGCAACGTGCCCCGCGCTTGGGGGCACGCTGTGTTTGGTGCGGGAAGGGGAAGGTGCCCGTGGAAGCCCACGGACGTGGGGCACTTGGGGAGCCGCCACGGCCCGGAGAAACCCACCGGCTGCTCCACGCGGGGCACCGCCGACGGGCCGGGAGATGCCTGGTGGGGCCAGGTGGCATCCCGCATCCCTGAAAGCACCGAGGGCTCTTCCAGCTGCGAGACCTGGAAAGAAACAGAAGAAATTAAATTTCTGAAAGCCCGCTTGGTCCTTTCGGTGCCGTCTTTGGGAAGGGACCTTTTGGGAAGGGGATCTGTTGGGAAGGGACCTGCTGGGACGGGACCTCCGTACACACTGCTGTTGCCCACCCGAGCGGGCAGCCACACAGGGCCCCCGGGGCGAGGCTCTGCCACCCGGGGCCGTGCCCGTCGCCCTCCCGGTGGCACGGCCGCAGCCCCCCGGCCATGTCCCGGCCCTGTCCCGGCTCTGTACACGGAGCCGGGCCCTCTCCGCCATCCCGTCTCCATTCGCAGCCCCGCTCCCCCCTCACCGCCCGGGAGCGCCGCGCTCACCGCCGGCTCCTCTCACAGGGCCCCGCCTCGCCTCAGCCGGGCCCGGCCCCAGGCTCCTTCCTCGCCCGGCCCTTCCCCACCCTCCCCGGCTCTCCCTCCTCACGCGGCCCTTCCTCGCCCGGCCCTTCCCCACCCTCCCCGGCTCTCCCTCCTCACGCGGCCCTTCCTCGCCCGGCCCTTCCCCACCCTCGCCGGTTCTCCCTCCCCGCCCGGCCCTTCCCCACCCTGGCGGTGGTTAGGGGCGGAGATGGCCGCCGGCTGAGGAGGCGGCGGCGGGGCTGCGGCAGCCGGGCACGTCCCGGGACCGGTAGGCGGCAGGTGGGCTTCCTCGGTGGGCAAGGGCCGGGCGGGACCCCCCCCCCGGGACCCCCGGCCCCGGCTTCCCCTCAGAGGCGCCTCCCTCAGCCGCGGCGACCCCGCGGGGTAGAGCCCCGTGAGGCGGGGAGCAGCGGCGTGTGCTGTGTGTGCCCTGCGAGCAGCTCCCTCGGCAGTGCCGGCAGGAGGGTGCCGGGGACAGCGCCAGGAAGAAGGAGAGAAGTCCTTTCCGAGCTCCGGGGATGAGCGGATTTTGGGGGACGCGTTGTTAACACCCCCGCTGCTCAGCCCGGGTCCCCCCCGACCCGCTGACGAGGGGATTGAGGCCGCCGCGGCTCTGCGCGCAGGTTTCTCCTCCCCGCGACCACGAAGAGCAGATGCACAGGGCAGATGGCTGGTGTAAATTGTTCCGTAACGCGTACTCGGCTTCGGAGGACGGGCTGTACCTGTGCAGAATAACAACGAAGCTTCACGCCCAGGTAGGCTGCTAGCAGGGCGCAGCGGTGGAGACGTGCTGCCGAGTGCCTTCACTTGCTCGTCTTGTTTGGCTTTTCAGGAGACACCTGGCTCAGCTGCTCACCAGCTCTGGCAAACCGGTAGTAAAATGTTGGTGTCGATTTAAACGTGAGCGAATGGTGGCTCACAGGGATGCTGCGAGGCTGCCTGCAGCTGCCCCGGTCTCTTCGCTGCTGTTGCTGGGTGTGCGGACGCCGTTCCTCACCCTCCGGTTCAGCAGCTGTCAGTTAGAGGTGTAGCTCTGCCATCGGCCTGGACAGCTTGCTGATCCCTTACTGAGACCGTTAAAGGTTTAAAAACAACAAAAATAACAACCTGTAGAAAAGGCCTGAAGTGCTTCCTAGCAGCGGGCTTCAGCACAGGTGACCTGCACTATGTGCCATTTCAGACTAAGGTTGCAGACAGGCTTTAAACTTTCCTCACATCCACTTCTCTCCAAGCAAAAACCAGAAGTATTAGGCACCCGCGTTGCCTAAAAGGAGGGGAAGGGCAAAATAAGCAAAGTAGCAATTACCAGTTTTGCAGAATAGCAGAGTTAAAAGTGGGAAAACATTTAATGCTTCGCTTTCATCTGTGGTTCTAAGGAGACGTGCTGTGAAAAATTCTGGTATCGCTGTCCTGTTCCCTTAGAGAAGAAAGCATGGAGAGCTTTTTCTGATATGTTGTGTTGATGTGCATGAAGCCATTCCGTGTTCATTTTTCTTAGGAATTATCGCATGGGAAGACATTGTAAGGAAAGTTATAACAAGTCCAAGGGGAAAAACAGCAATTCTGAGGTGCCTATTGCTGTATAACTTATATTACTAAAGGATGAAAAAGAACCCCAATCAATTAATGAAGCGTGTTTATTTTGGTTGCCAGATTTTAGCAACTAAACAGGATGAGTTGTTTTGATGTCTTGTCTGCTTTCGGGATATTTCTGCGGTCTCAATTCCATACAGATTCTATGAGCATAACAAACTGTGAGGCCATAACGTAACATGTCCTGCCGGTTGCACCATTTCTGTCCGATGTGGTTATCTAATTTCTTAAAAATATGTAGTGGCGCTGAACCACCTACCTGCCTGCCCAGCTGGACAGAAAGACCTCCATGCTTTCTAAAGGGAAGAAGCACAGTCAACCTTATTTCTGAAACCTTCCCTTAGGAAAGTAGATAGAAAAGTAACTTAAGTCTACGTTGACCTTTTAACTCTCAAAAGAGTATACTTAGAAGAACATAAAATGTAGGTGTTCCTTGTTTTATTGAAGCTTTTAACCTTAATTAAGGAGCCTGGAAAATTCAGATGTAGATTTGGTAGTTGCTATGATAGGGAATAATGTATAGGTAAAACTACACCAGAAATAAATCCCTACAACCTTTTTTTTTTTTTCCTTTTCAGACATGAAGCACGGTGCCCTCTGATGTTTATTTTGCTGGCTCTTACTGTTGGAGGATGGCTGCTCTATTCTGTGAAAATTGTTCTGGTCAGTACCACTACCCGCAGGTCCACCAGCCTTTTGAGATCAGCTGCATGCTGCTTCTGATTATGCTTGGAAAAGTGTCCCTTGATTTCTTCATGTTGCAAGTTAAGCAAAAAAATGTGAAAGTTAGTTTTATGGGATACTTCTGTGTTTCTTTGGCACTTCTTGATTTCATCCTGCTGATCAATATAGCTGTCATTTTCTATTTTGAAGACTTTGCGCTCTGGGGTTTAAGATTTACAAAGTACCACATCTGCCTCTTCACGCAGATAATTTCTCTTACTTACGGTATTTTGCATTACCCAGTATGTCTCGTGGCTGGTCTGGATTATTACATGACTATAGCCCAAACCTCTCAATCTCCTAGACGAGGCCAAAGACTATTTTATGTACTTGTTGTGATTTTTATATGGATTTCAGGTTTTTTTTGTATTCTGAAAGTTCCTGCTATCTACGAAGAACTAGAAATTCGGAACCATTTTTCTCCTTATCAGTGTCCTCTCTATGTCAGCGTGCAGAGCTACGCCGTCTCGTTTGCCATGCTGCTTCTCATAGGCATGGCTTTCATGGTTTCTCGGAAGGAAGTTATAACCATGATACTGTCTGTCAGGGTGGTTTCTTTTGCCACTCAGCCTGTTCTGATGTTCTCGTACGCGTCTAACAACAACGGCACTTGCTTTAAGTGGCAACTTCTGACCAGACTCCTCGTCTGTTTCCTTGGCACTTGGGCACCTTTTGTGCTTCTTCAGTTTATCATTTTGTTTCTTGGTGCTCGGATTCCGGCCTACATGGAGATGAATGTCCCCTGGCTGTACTTCATCAACAGCTTTCTCATTGCAGTAGCGTACTGGTGTCGATGTCACGATGTCGAATTGACAGAGGAGATGTGGTCTACAGACCCATTTGTTAGCTGGAAATTCTGCTTTATGCCATTTAACAATGAAAACACAGAGCCAGCTGAAAAGCCGGGCACAGTAATTGTGATCTGTTAACGAGCTGCTGACTGAAAAGACTGCAAGTAAGTGCTGTGTGGCAGAAGCGCGTACTTGGATGCTCTGTGAGAGTGTCCTTACAGATAATACAAAGAAGCATCTCCAGAGCTACAACCCATGGAAAAGAATCCAACATTCACAAGGATAGTAACAAATATCGCACCAGGATGCGGGCACTGCATGCTTCTACACTAGGCTTTACTGCCGGTCCAAAGAGGTTAAAGTATGGGTTTTATAGAAGACCAATACTTCCAAAAAACACGTTTTCAGTTAAGCCTTATGTTTTTACTAGAATGTTACACTTGTTTTAAATGGAATGATCTCAGGTTTTATAGAATAAAATGCAATAAAGTATTTTTCTAAGCTGGAGCCCTTTTATCAGTTAGATACGAGTAAGCTACTGTCATGTTCAAACAACTGTGATTTTTTGAAGTCTATCTTCTTGTTAAAGTAACTTTTTGTCAGTTTAACTTAAATTAAGGCTTTTTTGTATATTTAATGAGGAATAAATTGTTTTAGTTAAAGCTATACCTCCTACAGAAATACAAGCTTTGTTTACAAACAATATTGCAAGATGTGTAACTTTCACAACTACAGGAAAGGTGATGTTTCATTATTTCTTTGCTACTGCTTCTCTGATGTATATATGCATATTAAAAATTATTCGTCTACAAACAGAGCAGTAAGAGCTTTAATGCAGAACAAATACAAATATGCTTACTATGAACAGTTCAGCTAGACTCCCTCAACTAAGCAGACATGTATCCTCTTACAAGGTTTCTTGATACACGTAAGTACATGCCAGGGGTTAAAGAACAGGTTAAAGTAGAATAGAATTTATTTTGCAGCCAAGATTACTCTGATATTAAAGTAGTTATACTTGCTGAAGCAGGTCTACTTCAGTAGGGGAAAAATTATTCAGACTTCTAGCAAAAGCATTTCCTTAGTTTTCAAGTTCTTACAGTTCAATGAAGATTAAACTCTTGGTTGAATTTTGCAGGAGATAAACGTGATACACAACCAAAGCAGACAAATGGAAGTAGCATTTATTTCTGAAGCACTGAACTCACAGTACAATATTATATTGAAATAGAAACTATAGAAGTAAATGACGCTGCAGGTTGGTTGGTTAATCATTCACTCAGACCCACAGGGAACAATGATATCACACAAGAATACTCATTAAGAAAAATCTGCAGGTAACAAAAGGTGCAATTACAAGCAAGTTTAAGCAGCATAGTATAAGGTGCTTTGTTTCAGCATTTGTATAATCAATTTATCCATTAACAGACAGATTAAAGTAATCTCACTTCTACGGATTCATAACAAATGAGAGAATCTAAAATTCATTCACATGCTAGTTGGTAATAGGAAAGTGCTTTTTAAAAAAAATGATTCACAAAGTGAAGATCATATTTTTACATATTCACTGTGCTCTTCAACTGTAAAATTTAATTTTTGGGTTACCATTTACAATACTATATATCAATTATAGACATACGTTTTAATTGCAGAATTTCGTGATACATGTGCTAAAATTTCTTATAAAAGAATATTCCAGTATATCACTCCATGATAAGAATTTACAATCACATACCATATATTAATCTTACATTTCTGCAATATATCAAAGTCCAATTATTCTGATTTATTACTTCACCCCACATAATGCTTCTTTGACCCACAGTGGGTGGTAACATTTCTTTGAGGTTTCAGTGACAACGTTTCAGAAATGAAACCAAAAGGACAGCGTTGTTACAGCAGCAGAAAATGGTTTCTGGAAAATCTGTTAAAAAGGCCATCAAAATGACAGTAAAGGATCAACAACTGAATTTTAAAAGTAGTGTAATTAGAGGCAGCAATGTTTAGCAACATAGTTTGAAGTGTTTGGCACCACAAATTGTTTCATCCTTTATGCTGGATACCGTATTGAAGGAAATTCTATTTCCACATTGAAAGTAGGAAAGCATGTATAACGTTAACCTTGAAAAATGACCTTAAGCAATCACTCCCTGCACCTAGTTTCCAATTGCTGTTACTTAGTGCTTGAGATGCTATAGGACAAAATATGTCTAACCGTATTTTTGGACACAGCATTTCCTCAGGTTATATATAGACTGGACACCCACTGAAATGGGATTGACAAAATATTTACAAAACCTAATTCCATTTAAAAACCAGCAAGTATCTCAGACAGCAATGCACCAGGCATTTCAGAAGATCATGAAATAACTAATCCATACAGATTTGGCAGGCAAGGGAAAATATCTAATTTTAAATTCACTTAACATCAGATGAAGCCTTATTTTCAAGAACACACAATTCAGATGCTTCTTTTGGTGTGGTTAGTCTCACCCTTCTGATTCACAGATGTACCCAGAACTGGAACTGCAAGAAGTTGGGTAAGGTACAGATGTATTTATCGCTGTGGTTCAGATTCTCAACCTGTAATTAAAGTTTACCCATCCCCATCTGTTCCGACACAGCAGAATTCCCATAGTTGCTGCACTGCTTCTAAAGACATTTTAAGTTTTTAAAATTGTAATTTTACAGGGAAGCCACAACATGCAGGCAAATCAAATATTAATATACTGATGTCACATCCCTGTGTTACAATCAAACTCTTTCTTTCATACTTTTTGGGAAAAAGCGTCAAAAAGGATCAACCTGTAGGCGGTCATTACAGCCACCACGTAGGTAGTAGCAGCACTACAGGTCTCAACATAGCATCCAACTGTGGCATCTTAGCCTACTGATGTGTAACTATTTTAAAATACATTAATAGTAGCTCATTTTAAGCCCATTTTTATCCTTAACTTTTAATGAAGGGAGATATCTGATCCAGTTGTGATCTTCATTCTATTATCCTCCTAACAGACTTTTCCTCTCTTCGTGCATTTTCTTTTATCTGGTGCTTCTGGGAAATCGTAACACTGAGCCTTGAGCACAGCAATAAAACCATAAACCATTATTTTGTAAAACAGGATTACAGTTTCACTGCAAGACTGAAAGAGGAGAAACTATGTTAGGAAGGTAGCAATATCTGAAATAATCCAAACTACAGACAATCACTAACCTTTAGGTTACACTACTTGTGCTGTGCCAGTAACTAATGACCTTATACCATGCAAACATTTTACAGTCCTTTAATTCTTATAGAATTATAGAATATTAGTGGTAACAGTGGTGAAAGTATTAACCCTTTATGAGAAACTTCTGTACTTTTCTTGAAACAAAATCCCTTAAAAATCAACATTGAATTTAGTGAGCTATTCTATGTGTTTTCAACCCTAAGTGAAAGTATTTGGCACTCATTAATAAAACCTTTCTTCTTACACACATCTTTCCCGATCAGTACTGGTTTGCTAAAACTACAGCACAAAGAATTCTTAAAGGGAAGCTGGCTCTGCAGAACATTTCATTGTTCTTTCAACCATCTACTTTCCAAATAGAGGACGTAACGTCCCAGCTGCCAAAACACTGAGCAGGTAGTACAGGACAACCCAAGTCTTCCCGCATGTTGACCAGAGCCACAAAGCAGATGTGTGCCATAAATCAATTCTATTTGTGCTTCTAGCTTAATCCCACCGTCAGCGAGGGCACCTTTATTTGGTACCTACGATCCATACTATAAGCCTTGCAACAGCCCTATGTAAAAATAGTGCTTTTACACATCATTAAAAATACTTCTTAAATGTTATGTATTGCATTCAAAGCAATATCATTATTCTATGAATGTACATTTGTGCTCGAATTATAATTCCTTCTAGATGGAAACATCTCTTCAGATCACATTTTTCTAGATCCTTACTTGTAAAACAATCATTTTGTATAATTTAGCAGGAAGTTAATACAAGCTGGAAGTTTAAAATTTTTAACTTGAAATCTGCTCACAACACTGACTTCCAGAACCGTGTTAGATCAACAGCAACAAAAGCCAGACCATAAGCTTGCTACATATCTTCCATTACAAGCCTGTTCACACCTTTGAATTTTTTTTCCCTTCTTCTCAGCTATGAGAGACCAGTAAATAATAAGTACAACCTCCACGTGAATAAGCAGGTGTGTATGAGTTACAACACAGAGGCTGCACAAGCCTATGTAGCAGCTTAGAACGGGGGCCTTGAATACCTGTGGAAGTGCTGACCATACCACCCAGGAGACGAGCACGACACAAAATGCTCCGGCCACCACAGCTGAGACCCAACAGGGCAAAAAGCACCAAATGTGCTAAATCCATATGGAGAAGAAATGGCACGTGATAGAGCGCCTCCACAGTTACGCAGAAGGTAGAAGTAAATCAGCCCAATTCATATGGATCAAGGTAACGTGTCCGACCTGCTTTTGCATTCGATCTATGTCCCAGTCTCTGATTATAGCTCTTGGACTACATTAGGGACAGTTTTTGAAAGAGAAATTGGACATAGCATCTACACTGCAGGCACTTGTCTATATCATAATTACCTTTTTTTTTTTTTTTAATGTTGCTATTTTCAAAGCCATCCAGTGGATTTAGCTACATAGAACCCATAGAACCTAACTAAATTCTCATTACCAAAGGCAAATTCCTTTAAAAAGAACTTAATTGAGACTTAGCTTAAGTGAACTAAGCATTAAATGATTTTAAATTGCTTTCTCATCATAATACTTCCTGTCTGAAACTACAGTTAATTGTGCAAGAGTGACTAAAAAATGTATTCACTACGAGCCATTATTAACACTTTACATTGAAATAATGCATTTTTAGCTCCGTTAATCCCTATTCCACTCAGCATTCAACAGAAGCTGTGTACTTGCAACAAAACACATTGACTTGTTAGTTTCTCTCCATCTCTAAGTTTGGTGAAAGTTCAAAAAAAAAAGAGAAAAGTATCCCAAACAGATTCTTTTGTAGAGTCATTATCTGTAGCCTAGAACAACTGATGAGTACAAGTCTGGTTAGACAACTATGTATCCAAATATATGCTAACGGAAAATCTCTGTGCCATATTGGTAAGAGAAAATAACTCTGCAAGCTTTAATATAAATGCTTAATTTTAACATGAATAGCCTCAATGCCATCAGGAGAACTACTCGTGCTACAAATTATGTGGATGCCTAATTACTTGCAAAACGAGGACTCACCGCACAGCTGTCACTGAGTTCTTTGATCAGCTTGAGTTATATATCTGTCAATGAATAAGAAATTTCTTACGCTATTAAGCTGTTTCTGCATTGATATTGTGATGAGAGCAGCCTGAAATAGGCAGCACTATTGCTAGTGAGACACCAGCTAGCAGAGTCTCACTACATAAACTTCTATTCAAACTACAGTTAAAAAATGGCTTTACACCTGAAAATTTCCTTACAGCTAAGATCAAGATAAGGAAGTGATCCAAAAGCTATTGTAAACCTGCTCAAATACTTTCACACATTTCTTTTCTCCTGCTGCCACGTCTACAGTTGTGACGGACTCCATCTGCTCTACTCAAAAGGCTGGATTCTCACCTGTGATTTGTCAAGAAGCTAGAAGAAAAAATTGCTTTCACAGGAGAGAAATGAGGAAATGAATACTTGCAGGACATAAACCTGAGGTATCATATCGACCCAAGAACAGGAAAAGTTTTACCCTCTATCATTTCTGGCAAATAAAATAATAATAAAAAAAAGATTAATGGGTGTAATGGATTTACAATTTAGCCTCTTTAAAACCCCACAAACATTGGGGTGATCCAAGCCAACTGAGTTTAACTTGACGAGATGGCTATTTTTTACTTTCTGTATAAACGAGGTGGTAAAGTCTTACAAATATGCCAAATGTGAGGCATGGGGTGGCTGAGAGAAGTCAGCAGTCCTTCGACAAGGCTTGATTTTGAACAAGTGGCCTAGCTTCCTTGCTGCTCCTACGGCAAAGCATGGGCACTCAGTGGTAACAGCCAGATCATTTAGGGGAATATAATTACGCACCCATTTTGACCATTCAGGGGCATTTCTTTAAAATGCAAATAAACTCTGGAGCTGAGACAAGTGTAATAGTTACATATCTCTGTTGGAAGAAATCTCAACAGTCCCATTAAGCCCAGTGCTCTGTGAGAGGATGCCCTGAGCTAATGGTGCACTTTGCCTTCAGGAGTAAGGTAGGATAGAAGCCAGTGGAGAAAAAGGAAGGGAAAAAGCCACCTAACATGTCCCTTTTAAGCTAAGATCCTACAGTGTCCTGCCTTCCTTTCTACAGGAATTGAAATCTTGCAGGGATTACTGAGATACAGCCCACAGCAGCAGCAAGCTGAATGCAGAATACAAAATCCCATGAAACAAATCTAAAGGAAAGGATTTCTGGTAGACGCATCCAGTGGGAGCAACTGTTAAAAAAATTAACATCAATTAAAATCAGCAAGACTTCCTCTTTTCAAAGAGGGTCTGGCTTAATCTGTGAGGAGAGCCATGGGAAATAGCATAAACCTGGGAAAACCTCACTGACCTGAATCAAAGCAGAAATGACCGGTATGCAAAACTGTTCTGGAGGAATATTGTTCCAAGTATTATGAATCTTTTTTGAGTAAATTCAAAAGCTTCTGCAATAGACTTTAGCTACGCTTGAAAGTTAATGACAAAACAGTTGAAGAAGAAAAAACTTTCACCAAGCGTAAGGCCCACATTCTTAGTTGCTGGATTCGTGAATATTTAAAGCATAACTCACTATCTGCGGCTCTTCCAAAACCACAGAAAATGTAGTGTACCAGAAGAACCAGAGCAGACATGACAAATGCACGTCTACTCTGCGCTCCTGGCATCTGTCAGTGATTAGTCAGAGCTGTGTATAAACACTAGCCATAGAGGTTCTCCTGAAAGCTGTCTCGTAAAACAAAATGAAAACAACCGTGAAATTCTCATGCACGTAACATTGATTAACTGCAGGTCTAAATAGGACTCACAACATCAGCCCACGTTTCTAAATATGCCTTAAGCCATTATCAATTCACATGTAAGTACACCTACTTTTTACATTGCCAAAGAACAGTACAATCAGAAAACAGGTTAAAAGTTAGCCGGTGAAATTTTTGTATAAAAATAATAAAACTTTAAGACAAAAGCCAAAGGATAAATATCTAAGATATCTTTAGTCTTCAATTAGCTCATCAAAACAGAACATACTCTTTAGAACATATGTTACAGATATACTACACGGGGTATCTTACAGAAATGCTACAGATAGGAACCTGTCTTCATCATTTGAGTATCTTTCAAATGAACATTGCCAAACATCGAACCTTCAGTTAAGTTTATTTGACAACAGTAACTGAAGACAGAAAAAAAAAAAATAAAAAAAAATTAGAAAGTGCTTAGCAACTTCCCTCCAAAATAAACCCAGACATCAATTAATTCTTAAAAGCCTTTGGTGCCATTCGGATTAGGGCTCTCACCACTTACTAGCACGTAACAGCAATGGGTTGTCCTAACTTGGAGTTTTCAGTGGTTGATAAAAATATTAGTAACATCTGCTATTAGAAAGCTCAAGCAGTTGTAATTAAAAGCAATGGTTCTAATGTTGATCTCTAGAAGATAATGGTAGAAGGTCTCTTAATAGAAAGAACACAATAGTCTAATTAAAGGAAAATGAAGCGCAACTTTTTCTGTAATCTCAACCAACTCTTTAAGGTCAGTTAAATAATATACATATTATTCTACCTGTCATAACCCTTCCCTTCAGCCAGTGTATGTGCATCGACTTCTTTTGACCTAGTTCAGCAGTTCTCAAACTTTAGATCAGTTCCTCTTCTTTTTCGGGATACTTTTGGGTCTCCCTGAATATTTCCCTACACAATCATATATTATGCATTAATTTGCATAAAATACAAAATACATTATTTGTAGACACACACATTTAATTCAAATATACACAGCAACTATCAGCTCACGTGCCCTTCTTTCCGTACACGAGAGCTTGGAGATCTAGGCCTGTCCGTAAGGGGAGAGGAGCTGCAAAGGGAAGGAACAGAAGGTACAAAATACATCCACGAACGTCCAAACACATGATGGGGAAGCAAAGATCGAGAAGGTGCTGCTGCCTCAGAGCCCAGGTAGCTTCTGAGGGTGTCAGTAAGTGGGGAAACATATTTATTCTGCACAGAGCGTGAAAGAGTAACCACCGAGGGAAACTCTAATCCCGCTGCCTGAGTCTGCAGCATCCAAGCCAAAATCTCCTGCCAGAGGCACAAAGCAGGGCCCCCAGAGATTTCTGCCAGAGCTGCCTAGCAGGGGCGCTCCTCCTGCTCACCTACAGCTCCAGGCTCCTTCCACTGCTGCGGCAGCTGCTCCTGCACCGAGCTCTGCAGGGACCTCACTGGGCTCCTTCCTCGGACTACTGCAAGCCCAGCTCACACTAGCCAGCGGACAAAATACGGTTCTTGGAAGCTTCCAGTGAGGCAATGGGAATGCACTATAGGGAAAGACAAGTTAGAAAAGGAAGTGGTAAGAGGAAAAAGAGGGTCTGAGCTATGCTACCCCTTCTCTTTACCTCCAGTCTTTAGGGTACACTTCTCTCAACATGAGCTTGTTCTGGCTGCAGTTTTCAACCCCTCACGCCTAGGCATTTAGGAGCCTGAACCCTGAATGTGCTCACACTTTCTCAGGATCCATTCTGAATCCTCATTTGAGAACTGCTGGTCTAGTTTAACTAGCAGCACGCAAAACTGGAAACCTAACAACTTAATGCCCTCTTAGTGCATAGCAGCATACAAAGAGTAAAGTAACTTATGTGCTTCAGTTACCACTGGCAAAAATGTCATGCCATTGCATTTCAGTAGCCTGATAATGAGGACTTTGATGAGATGCCTACATGGCTTAAAGTATTTCCAGACTTAAAGAACATACTACAGCAGCAGAGATGAGAGTAAGCCTACACAAGGAAAACAGGCTGCCAACCTACCCCATACAAACAATTTGCTCCAGACTAAAAGAAACTCAGAGAGCACAACTAAATGCATAGCATTTTACTGTTTTCAGTGCTTCCACAGGGCCTGTGGACACTTCTGTGAATTCAGTCCAAAAACTGCTGTATGTGGGAAAAGTCATCTTTCAGAATACAGTAACACAGTCTAAATGGTGTTCAGATTAGGGGGGGTGCTGGGGTGTTAATCTTAAAATTACAAGATAAAGTAGATATTGGGGAATATTTAAACTACCATAGCATATTTCAACTTCATGTTTTTCCATGAGCTCCCACTTTAAGTCAAAGTATTATTCAGGCTTTACCATGAACTTTTAAATTGCTGGAAACTACAGAGGACTACATGGTATAATCAGAGGAATACTTTTAAGTCTATGTGGGAAAAACTCCATATATTTAACAAAACATCACAGTAACACTCATGCCATGGTGAAGATGTTGGCATATTACTGCTGGTTTTGTCACAGAGAAACTGTTGTTTAAACCTTCGTGTTCATGCCCTATGATTCTTTCAATGAATTGATACGTGCACAGATTTTTAACGCAGGTCCAAGCTTTATATTCATTGCACTCATAAGGTGATCCTCCTTCAACAAGAGGAGAGCTTGTCCATCAATTTCTTGTGCTCTAAATTCATCTGCAATATCTTGACAACCTAAAGGCAATGGAAAAAAAGAATTACTGTGTTAGAAACGTGCATCCCTAGATGCAATGACTGTCCATGCTAGAGTTTTTTAGTTACACAATCCCTAATGCTTGCCCCTTTAGCTTGTGAAACCTGTAGTATGTGAAAGAGTTCAATATTGATGGGAACTTCTGAGATAATCTGAAAGTCATTTTTACTCCAGTATCTACTTACATCATAACTACTGATGAATTACTTATTGGAAATTTCAAGTCCTAGCATAGACAATTGTCTCATTTCATACAAACAACTGCCGTGATCTCCTAATTGGAAGATACTTGCAAAATACCACAAAAGCAGCCATTGTTCAAGCATAATTCAAGTAGGTTCCCTCTAGAAATAATGTGCATATTCTAGCGTTAGCTAGAACTCAACGAGAAAGTTCACTTACCTATGATTTCCAAAAGGTGTTAGTTCCATCCATACATTACCACCACTGGGTTAAGCAACCAGAATTGCAATTTGTGGGCGTGACTGTCTCACTGGTACATTTATCAGCAGTTTATCATCATTTATCATCAAGCGCAACTTTAAACTGGTTGGATTTTTTCTTTAAATGATAAACTCTTTTTCTGAACATGAACTAACACGGGCTCAGATTACAGAGGCCTACAACATAAGAAAGGGGACTCTTCATGGATTTGATGGTCCAAAGTAACCAAAGACCCCTTTCTGCTGAAGAACGCTATGGAAACAAAAGGTTGCTCAAGGGATGTCTGGAAAAGGTCAGCTTTTCACTGAGTATAAAGCACTTTTTTTTTTCCTACCAGTTTATTAACTAGACCACATATAACAATTAGCTGTCACTTTATTATGGAAAGGGCAGGAATAAAAAGTCAATGTAAGAAGAAAACGGTCTCCTACAAGAAAGAAATCAATAAACTGCGATACCAAAAGGAAAACATTTTTTAGCTGCTGACTAACTTTTAACCAGGAGCGAGGACTATTTTGTACAGCATTTACAACAACACACCTTTAATACATGACAAGCACCCTCTTCTCGGGCATTACTTAGGGTAACAAGAAATTAGAGTGGTAAAAAGAAAGCGAAATTAGTTTGTCACAAACAGTATTTATACAGCTAATAAAACAGAGAAACATCAGAATGTTTTAGTTCCTGCACGTATTCCATAACATTTACTTTTAATATTTCTGGTACAGTGCAGCCCACCTGCAAACTGTAACGCAATCAATATGAGAACATTCTTCAGGAGCTCAGAGTTATCAGAGAACACCTGGAATGGTTCAGCCAATTCCGGCTACAAAATGAAGATAATGCTGCCAGTAACATGAAGAAAAATCTTCGGACAACTGACCAGTCTCAGTAGGATTTAACAGCTCTAGTATCATTATAAAGGTTCTTATTTATGTACCGACAACCCACACAGATTCCTAAGCCGAGCACTAAGAATTTCTGTGAAAGATATCCCTCACCGTATGTCTGACTTCAGATCTGAACTTGGTGACTGTTAGACCACAGCGCTTACAAAGAATCTGATAGAACAAGATAAGTGTGCATATTTAGCAACAACAGTGGTCCTATGAAAATAGATTATTAGTTATTGTTGGAGGCTTTTTCTTTAACCAGGATTTGCTTTACGAATTTGCTTTTCTTAATGAAAAACCCACAGCCTTTTCTCAAAGTCATTTTGGAAAAGCAAAAGATGGAAGTTGAATCTATTTCAGTTCCCTCATACAAGCAAATCTGGGTATTCTTAAGTGCTTTCACAATTGGCCATTGTGCAATAGCTTTAAAAAAAAAAAAGGATGTGAGGCGAGTAAAAGACTATTAACCTGGCAACTGAAGAAAGAAAGAGGAACAACTTTGCTGCAGATTAAGCTGTTGTCATCTCTTCCAAGACTCTGGAAGAATTCAGAAAAAGCCTGACAAGGACACTTTACTCTACAGTTAGATCTTAGCTTACAGACTGAAAAAAAAGGACAGTAAATCAAATCAGCTGTCCCTACTGCCTATAAAGTACAGAAGACACAAATCACTGCTTCCTGCAACATGGCAAACGGTCTGCATGGCCTGCACAAGTACATACTGAAAAACAGCATAACAAAAAAACAATTATAGTCATTACTTCTTGTATTATTCAATTCTGACAGCATATGAAAAAGTATTTCTTTCAGACTGGTTTGAGAATGTATTGAACAGAAAAAAAAATGCCAAAAATACGGATGCAGCTATGTAACAAAAATTCTGGCAGGTTGTGAATATCATTTTAACTATCTATTGAACTTAAAAAAATAAATAAATGAGGAACTAGATCTTAATGTGGTAGAAATGAGTAACTGTAATAAATTTTCATTGAATACATAATAACAAAGTTTGTTTAAATTCAAAGATCAATTCATTTATAGAATAAATACTAAAAAACAGATCCAGCAGCTGGGGACATATTCTACAAGTAATGGTTTCAAAGTAGAAATCACATTTTAAGGACAATACTTGTTGTCATACTTGTAAATGAACTGTGTTTATATGGTACTTGAAGTATTATTTTTTTTAGAATAGGAACTATCCTTTATTCTTTTACAGATCCTAGGATCCGGAAGTTATTCAGTTAACTGAAGCTTCAAGTCTATAAAGACAGTAAATCAAAATGGCAGTGATATAATCACATTCCAGCAACGCAGGTAAAATACAGAAACTTGAAAGACCACGTCTTAAATCTAAGAAGCTTTGTTTGTTTTTACAGGCATCACTGGAAGTTCCCAGAAGCAGATGATGTAACTTAATTGCAATTTATAAACCATCAGAAGAAAGGTAAATCAAAGAAAGTCATCCTTGATGTAAAACATCCCTAATTCATTTTTTGCCTGATTGATTATATAAAACATCAGCTGGCAAAACTCATGCATATGACTCACCAATAAAGACAAATTTCTTACAGGTTATTAGTCTAATGGGATACACAGCAAAATGGTTTAGCATTCCAGCAAAGAGTAGAAAACTAGGAACAAACCTAAGCCAGGGTTCAGTGTTTAGTCATGTGAGTTACGTGGATAAACAACAAATTCTTATATGGCTGTTATCATGGAGACCTGCCTTGTTATCTGGACGAATTACAATATCTGATTAGATAGAATGGCATCCCTGGGAAAAAGACGGGAGTAAAACTTTAAAGTTTATGATAATCACGAAATAGCAAACAACTAAATATATGTCAAATAACCTGAAGATGACATAAAGGCAAGCATGAACACTGAGCTAAGGAAAAGGTGTGTAAACAAGGAGAAAAGATGTTTTTCTGCAAACAGACTCAGGTACTACCTTTGCTGTGTCTTCTAACCTAAGAGTATGTAATCTATATATGGAGTTCTCTATTTCAGTTACTGTGCAAAGCTACGTAAAACAAAATTTAGCTTTATAGAAGAAACCAGGTTATTCTGTTTTAGTGATTTATATCATGCTAAGCCTCTCAAAATTTTCACTTGCATAATTGGAAGGAACTCCCTTCTTGCTTTTTCTACTAAATAAGCAGTAACTAAGGAGGGAAGTGAAGAGAGAAATGTAAAGGAGAAGTGTGTCTGATCTCTCTACTGACCTCTTGAGAGAAATCAGACTGAAGGGAAGAACACCTCTAGTCTCCATCAGCTGGGGTGCAACAGCAGAAGTGGGACTAGTTCTATCAACATGGGATTTGTGCTGAAGGAACAAGCGAGAGGAAACAAATCACATTCCAGTCTCTATCAACAAGTACACTCGTGCTGTTACCACACCATCTCCTCCTCAGAGTGATGCTAAAAAGCAAAGAGCTTTACGGTTAAAAATGTGGAACAAGTTTTCGCACATTACATACCAGGCAAAGAATGTATAAAGGCCCAAACTTCGTCAACAGTCCATACTGATGGGTCTGCTTGCACCACTGGTAACAAGTCAATGCTCTCTGGCATTTTCCTAATTCTTAGTTCCCTAAGTTCACGTTCCCTCTCTCTTTCACTCTGTCTTCGCAGACGCGTGGTCATGGCAGCTGGAACAGCGTCTTCGTGAGAAGCCAGATCTTCTTCTGCGGATGGGTAAGTAACTGGAAGCTGGAAAACATCGCACAAATACACTGCAGTATTATATTTTATTTGTAATTTCCAAAACAATGCCATAGTTTTAAGCAAATATTCCACAGACCTGTCTAAGAAAATGATCTCGTGACGCCCCATCAGGGCCACTCGGTCGACGCCCGCGTCGCCCAAGACTTTGGCTATCTGATTTCCGATTCCAACGATTGGTCTTGTCTGATGTAAACAGCCCAAATTTCTTAGTGCAACTAAGGCTGTGCCTAAAGAAGTAAGATATATTCAAATAATGCACTAATAGCTTTTTGGACTGAATTCAATCAACTTAGCAACAAAATGACATTGTTGTCTACAGAAACACTGCCTAATTAAAGACAACAACAGGTGTCACAAATGTAAGAGAAAGGTATCTCAAAGGCCATGTACTCTAACCCCTTGTCTTGAAGGGAGATCAAGTACATCTAGATCATCCCTGGAAGATATCCACCTTTCCTGCTCTAAAAAATTTTCCATGATAAAAAAACAGCTTTGGATTTTATCACATACTACAATCCTACTTCTCTAAAACATCCTCTAAAAGCTTAATGTCATATTACATCTTTTGCTTCCATTTTCTCTACCTAGCTAATACCTAGTCAAAGGAGGACGAAGGAAAAAGGGCCAATTGCCTTCTGAGTATTATTTCACTATAGTAGTGTCCCAACAACTACCAAATAAAACATATACATTCCCACTACTTAAAGTGGGAATGTCTCAGGCTGGGGATGAAAAAAGCAGGAGACATAAGAGAAAGGGGGTCTCAAGGTACACTGATGAGAAAAAAAAAACACAACTAAGTGGCAGCTAAAAACTATTTCCCATACAACTGCTCCCTATTTCTAAAACATTTGGGATTAAATATCAATCTTCCAGCTGTAACGATGGAAGATTTTACATTCAGGTGTTGATTATGACTTGTTCCTCTAAACCGAAACAAAATAAAAAAGTGTACTAAACCCAAAGAGAAACAGAAATCAGCAGTCATTTTCCTTTGCCAAGCAAAGAGCAGCGCATGTTATTTTCAAGGAAGGAGAAGCTTTAGAAAACACTAAATTTATGGTTTAACTACTTCTATTCTGCTCTATGCAAATCATGATTTTTATTTTTTTTTGCAAGGGGAAGACAATAAGAATAGTCAAATATATGTAGTGATTTGTGGCCCACAGACCTCTACACCACTTTCCAAACACTTTTGAACTTTTAATGAATACCCATCAGCATTCCTCTAAGCCCAACAGCATTCATGTCATCCTCTGAGAGTTCTATAATATAACTGGAGGTCTGTCTTGAAATAAATCTATCTACCATAGTCCTTTGTACCCACATAGTCTGCAAATTTGCACAGAAGGCAAACATTTTTCACTGCTTCTTTATTTTTCAACATCAGACAGTATTTGGGGGCTACTCCATTAATCAGATAACACTAGGCAATAACTAGAGGAGAGTACCTTTTGGCACAGGATGTAGAGCAGAATCGTTTTGACCGCAGAAACTTGTTAGAATATCCCATTTTCCCACAAAATTCACACTTCAGAAGATCATTTTCAATTTCATCCAGTCCCTCTAGAGGAAGGAGTGAGGTACAAAGAGGTTAGTTTCAATGAAAAAAATGTGTTCAAGTTTCTCATCTCTTAAGCAGGCAGGTAGAAGACTTTCAAGTATTTAATACATGTCAAGAAATATTTTGATTAAGAGAAAATTATGCCAAACTAAGAAAATCATAGATTTTACTCTCCATGCAAAAGAACTTGAGTGAACTGAACCATGGATTAAATTATTCATGGAACTATGTCAGCTGTTTTGTTACATTTCAAACCATCCACGAGCAGGTATGCCTTCAAATATAGCAATCAACTAAAAAAATAGTTACAGTCTCTACAAATTGCTTATAAAGAGTTTGTTAAGAGAACTGGGCACTTTATGGTCCAAATTCAAGCTCTCCTGTAATGAAATAATGCATTAAAGTTAAAAATACTTTCTTTGAATAAGCAACACCTACAACCAAAAGGAGAACTTGCGGAAGCAAATAAGACATTGGAACTTATCTATTAGAAAGATAGCATGCATATAAAAAGAAAAGGATTGTAGCGTCTACCAATTTGAAGTCTATTGTTACGCAGTATTTTTTTATGATATTGGTGAGATAGGAAGCGCTTTTCCTGCTCCCCATGAAGAACTCAAAAAACAGCTGAGAGAAGCATCAGTGAAAGATGTAGGAAAGCCCAGGAGGCAGTACAAGGTAACAAGGCAGCATATGTCACGTGCTGAATGTCTACACCCTATTCTGCTGGAAGAGAATTTTGTGGGTACAGGATAGTTTGTACATAATTTAGAAGAACGCTACCATCTCTGCAAACCAACTTGCCTTTTGGCATTAAAAAAACAAAACAAAACACCCAAACTTATCCCCATGCACCATCTGTGAAATACATCATTAGGAGCAAAACTGGCACAAACCGAAGTGTAACATTCTGTGTTCATTCACATAAGCAAAAGAACTGCATGCCACATGGCTGCAATCATGGACAAAACATTTATTTAAAAAATCAGTGAGCTAAACAAACATCCATTCCTTCCATATTTCTTATTTACCTGAATCGGTTTCATAAACTTTGCTTCTTGCTATTCATCTTCTGCATTCATATTTTTAATTTTACACAACTAATTGCAAATATTGCAGACTAGCTTTTTGTTCAAAACTCTTTGTTAAGCTCTAATGCCAGCTAACACAAACACGTATCAAGGTTTAATTAAGAGGTTTTAGCTATGAATTTTAAAATTGTTATAGTGATATTACCTCACTAACTAGTGTGCTAACAAGGTGATAAATAAAAAAGCACTAATGCGACGAAGTTAAACAGGCTGAAATAATTATTTGAATAACATATCTGATGTATCAGGATTCAAAGGCATAACTGAAGTCAACAAAAACTTAGGTAGTGTCAGACTGACCACGTTGCAAGTCGCCAACTTAAGTTGGTATCACGCATGAAGTAGAAACTGGAAGTTGGAAGCCTACCAAACCAGACCAACCTTGCAAATGAAGTTAAATACAGACTAGAGATCCATAATTCAAATAAATCATTCTTTCTGTTAAAAAAATGCACAAACCAGGCCACATGGAATAAAGTGACTACAGATGAAAGCAAAAATTGATGGTAAAGGCCTTCTCTTCTGCATTTTAGGTGTTTCTACCGTATAAATGCAATCTATATCTCGGTTTAGCATCAGAAAATCTCCTTTGACTGACTTCTGCCTATGCAGCTGCCTCCCAATACTAGATATTTCCTAGCTTGTCTAATGAGTAGTTGCCAATTGCGAACATAAGCCTAATACCAGCTTCCAGGAATGATAACTGAAAACAAAAGCATCAATGTTTGAATAATTGCATGAAACAACAGACAAGCTGTTTGACATCTGAGAAACAGCACAGTGTTATTACTGAAAGGTTCTTAGGGAATTCTTCTGAAAACAAAACTGAACTAAGATCTACTGTAACAAACTAAAGAGAAAATGACTATTGCAACCTAACACACCTAACATACTTGATTTCCAGGTTCTAAAAAAAACACAAAACAAACACAACATGATGATGAGTGCTTCTGTTACTGCATGGGGAAGTTTGATGTTTTTAGCTCATGAGTTGTGTTAGAGACCACTGTATTCTAAGCAGGACAGTACACAGTTTCTTGACATTTGTGTGCACCCACAGCAATTTCTGTCACTAGGCATAGCTAGTTACAAACATTTGAAAACAGTATCTGTTAGAGATGGTGTAAAGACTGGAGGAAGATTCCAGATGTACAGACAGGATGGGATTCTGTAATACATACAGACCAGAAGGAAAAAATTGATATTTAAACAAAAACTACAAACCTTCTGCAATCATATCCTCTATCTCTGTGTCCGATGAGTTGTCTGCATGTTTTGTATTCTGCAAGTCTGATTCAACACACATAACACTCATGATTTGACCCTCCACTAGCAATCTTTTTTCTGCAGGCTGTTCTACCAGCAAAGATGAACGACTTACCTATTGCAATAAAAGCAAAGTAACAATGGTTAACTGAAGAGTGAATGACTGAAAACAGTATTTGTGACTAATCACACAAAGCTCAGTAAGGGGGCTGCTGGTGCTTTAAACAACAAAGTTTTTAACATGAAAGTACTACTAATATACAAAGACTCATCGCAGAGGTTTAAATTATCGCTTAAATTGAGGTATCTAAGAGACAAGTGTAAAACAAAGTTAGTGCAAATGTTAGCCTAAAATAACTGTTGTTACCTCTGGATAGCCTGCCTACTCTACTGTGTCTCTGTTTCATTTAGTACCTTGTCATCCAGTGACACTGGCAAGCCAAACAGCAGCACAAATTCAGATTAAATAAGTATACTGAAGTGCTGTAAGAAATAGGTTACCAAACACGGAAAAAAGGTCAACCCCAACATCTGGAAATGTATTCAAGGTTTAATGACCTTGAATTCTTATTATTAGCTATTAGCTAATAGCATCATCTTTAAGAATGGTTTGTTTTAAGAATTAGTAGCAAAAAATTCAAGGTAACTTTTACACTTACAGGGAATGGCTCCAACCCTTCCTGAATCACAAAGCCTTCAATAACATGGGTCAGGATTTGTGGTTTAACGATAGCCTGTGGAGGTTTATTTTCTAGACTAGGAATGCTATTGGGCATTGACGTGCTGTTACTCCTTGTTGTTGCTGCTGGAAGCAAAAGAGGTGGTGGTGGAATAGAAGCATGCGAAGGATCAGATGGAGATTTAATTACTGAGGCACTGACTGATGATGTCACTGAAGGTATTCCCACATGGTCTGAAAAACATAAAGTATGTTATATTTTTGTGACTTATGTCCAAACATTCGTTCAGAGTTCTAGAAAGTAGAAATGATAAACAAACACACCCAGCTTTGTACATATGATCCTGTAACACAGGCTTTTCTTTACAGTTTATAGACTTTACCTTCAAAACCAAATGATTTTCCTTGACAGACTAGTCTACAACCAAACAGCTCTCAAGTAAGCATCATTTTCCTTTACTAAGTACTGATTAACTATAACCATAGATGGCCATGAGAAAACATTTGAAAAAAGTGACTTCCTATACAGATCTCAAATCCACAAGACAAAACCAGAAACCACTCTATTCAAACATGTGATTCTCAAAACAAAGTTGCTGAGCCATTTTTAAAGAGAAAACATTTTCAGGGTTGCTCTGAGCCTTGCTAATCGTTAAAGTCACAAATATACACAATATCAGCTGTAGGTATAGAAAGCTGGGTATAAGAACCTGAATTTGGAAAGGTTGTACCTCCTGGTGTTCTCAAAGATGTTACATACATTCATTATTACACATACATACATGTGTGTATATACACACATGCGAATATACAGTGCCATAGACACAACTTTCTGCTGAAAACCCAATTTTCTGAAAAATACTTTGGAAATACAGGCAAGCTCATAACCTACAAAGGAATCTGCATCTTGTACTTGATTTTGGACAGCGTTGGCTTTTAGCTCTAGTAAACATCCTATCTGATCCAAACATCAGTTACCATGTTTTATTTACAAAGTAAAAAAAGACTATTTTGTCCTCTTCTCTTTCTCATTTATTCCAGGAAAGGATCAGCACAGAACAAGCTGAACATTCATAACTGATCTGTGAAGCATCCTGTCTTTGTAGCTTCAGCAGAAATTTGTACATTCAGCACATCAGGGGAAATTGCATTAATTTACAGCACAAACATTGATATAGGCAGGTATATCTTTTACAATTCTCCGGAAAAATGTTCATTGGTAGCTTTTGCATTACAACTGCTCCTTACTGTGCATATCAAAAAATGATGCACAGAAGAGTCATACCATGTAAGCAACCATTCTGACAGCTCCTTCTAATTGTTGATCCTGATTCTGTGAAATCAAGCTCCACACCAAATCAACCATCATATTTTGCTCACATCAAACAGCTGTCACTTAAAGAGTACCTCGAGATTGATACTCCTGTTAAGATTTTCGTATTATAAAAGTATACACTAAAGAGCTGAAAAGCTATTTTTGTACTACATTATCCAAATACATATGTAAGTTACGCCTTTGGGACTGAATAATTCATTCTATCACAAAGGTTTCTAGCATACTTTATACAGTTTTACTTTAAAAATTATAATCTAAAAGTATAAAAAAGATGAAAATCAGACATTTTTGCTTTAAAACATCACTAGGTAGTTCCTAAGCAGAGAAGCTACTTTAATTTTACATCTGTTCTCACCTGACAAAGGCTCTTCTGAATTAAGTGCCTCTCCATTCCCCAAGGTTATGGCTGGTGGGGACAAAGTCGGCGGTGTCGGTGTCCTAACCATATTGACACAATCAGATTCCTCAGGCATCTCTTCTTCACATACATTCTCCACCTGGTAAATCTGCATTCAGCAAACTATTGGTTTAGTGATTTCCAGTCTACCATAATACTTTAAAAGAGTCGTATAAAAACAGTTGTGCTTTTTTTTTTTAATAAACAAATTACCAGTTGAAGAGTTAAGATATGTTAATCTAATGAAATAATAGTTTTCAACTGCATACAAAACAATTAATTCTGGGGACATCAAGATGACATTTGAGAACAAAGTTATTTTGTTAAAAACAGCAGAATTTTAAGAGGCATAGTCCTATCAAACAGACCAGAGAACTTGACTTTTTCAAGGCCAGATCTTTATAGTTTGCTGTATTTTAATTTACACATACCCTTGTAGCCATTTAAAGACTTCTGCAAAAATGCAAGCTTTATAATTTAAGTCTGCATATTGTTTTCTATCTTATACAGCAGTGTAATCAAACTGAGTTCTTCGGGAGTGAATGCCAAGACTATCAAAAGCATTATTGAAAAGGTTAGAAGGTATTTTCCTAAAAATTCCAAAAGTAAATTTACATTAATAACTGACAGCTAGTTTAGCAGATCAGGATGTAAAACATTACCTTCTCAAAAGTATAACTAAGTTCTATTATTTTGCCCAATTTTTACATGAAGTATCAGAGAATTGGGATTATCATTACCTCAACATGAATTAAAAATACAGTGCACACCACCTTCCTTAATCTCTTGGTAGACCAGATTCTTTAGAGAAGTCAAGGATGAAGGACTGCAATATTTCATTGGCCTGACTGTCCCATGTCCCCATAACAAAGGAAAAGCAAAGCTATATTTGAAGTACTTTCCAAGTACAGTGGAGTTCCCAGTTCATGAGTGGCATAATTTAACGGGAAGACATGTCCAGCATTTAGGTTTCCCTATCTTCTTCACTATACACAGTGAAATTTAGCTTGAATGAGTACTATGTGCCAAAGAACTGGGCTCTCTATTCATGAGGTGTATAGCAAAAATTTCTGATTTTAAATCCCTTTTGAACATTTCTGCAATCAGCACTGCTCTATTAAGAAAAAAAGAGTTCTGCAAAGACAGCAAGATGATTTGTTTTGACAGACTGGTACCCCAAAATATAACTTTCAAACATCTCGCTGTATTCACCCACCTCTGGCACCTGTCTCTCTAAGGCCAGCTTTCACAACTAGAATGGTTTTGGAAAACAGGTATTTTCACAGGTTGTTTGACTTTGCTCTGCGTGGTCACAGATGACATCAAGGAAAGGATTTTTCACTCTCAGTTTAATCCTAAAATTAGAAGAAGGTTTCTGAGCACTTACCACCGGAGTTTCAATTGGTACTGACGGCTGCACTTGAAGATTTACTGCAACAGTCTGAGGTGGTGGAAGCGTTTGAAACGGCAGCTGGACCAAAGCTTCTGCAGCAGGAAGTTCTTCCTCAGAAACCAAAGTGTTTTGAACCAAAACCTGGCCCTGGGATAGAATTTCAGGCTGCACTTGTAACGACTGCACAGACTGCAAGGGCAGTTGTTGAATCTGAGTTGAAGATGTTGACAGCTGTGGAGGAGCTGCAAGAGGGATAGGTGTGGACTGCAAGGCTGAATATTGCTGGTGTGGTGTGGAGGACACTATCTGTTGGCCCGAGGAAACCAAGCTGGGCTGATCTACTGATCCTATATGTACAGCAGGGGAGGGTGGAAGTGGGAGATGCGGCGGAAGATTAAGTGGCTGTGCAATTGGTCGAACTGGGTTGGTAGCAGTTTGCTGAGGAGTGCCCTGCTCAGGCTGAAGAGCTGTTGGCACGAGGGAGTTTGCCTGTGACTGGATAAGTGCTTGAGGATGAATAATT
The DNA here is from genome assembly GCF_964211835.1 of Anser anser. NCBI lineage: Eukaryota > Metazoa > Chordata > Aves > Anseriformes > Anatidae > Anser > Anser anser. The sequence goes on along the minus strand of NC_139729.1, from coordinate 24,061,326 downwards.
ATCGTGGGCGACTGGCTAGGGGAGTGAGAAGGTGGAGGGGAGACCACTACTGACTGCTGAGCTGACTGGGATGGAGTGGGAGATAACGTTAGAGGTGGAGGATGGATGTGAATAGGTGAGCAATGAGACTGGACGCTGCTGGGACCCGGAGGAAGACCGTGGCTTGGGAGTGGCAGACAGTGCTGTGACGGAGGGGGCTCCTGACCAGAAGGAGTCTGAAGTGCAATCGGCTGGACTTGCTGCTGCTGTTGCAGTATCAGCTGATGATGCGAAATCTTTGGAGGTGGTGAATGAAGTGGGATCTGCTGATGTTTTACCAGAGAATGAGGTTGCAATGGAGAATATGAAGCTGTGAAGGGAGGGAAAAAAAAGTGACAATTAGTAATTATTTCCTTAGGTCCAGAGGACATTATAGAAATAATGAAAGAACGGAAGTTTTTACTTTAAAGTAAGCCCATCACAACTTTTTCAACCCTTTGGATCCACATTTAGAAACACTTTAACAGCATATAGTGCACAAAAAGAATTTATAGGAATATACCAATTTCCAAAGCAAATGCAGCAATGAATAAATTAACATAGCCACGCATCGTACATATACAGAAAATACATATACATATATAACATTATCTGCACATCTTTTTGGTGGTAGTTCTAAGATCATGGCTGATTCAGCCTTCTCTTTTATTTAAGAATTTCATGCAGCTTCAAATGGATTTAACCTTTGCTTTGAAAGAGACTGGAATGGAAGAAATAAGCATGTCACAACAGGATTTGTTCCTAACTGCTAAGTTAAATTTTAGATAACATAAGAGACTCCAAACAAAACAGCAGGAGTTCAGTATGAAGCAAAAGCATTTAAAGTATTTGCCTGAATGTGAAAGCACAAACTGAAAGGTATGAATCTAAAAATAGTGCAACTTCCAGAGATATCACATCACCTTTAAGTGAACCAGTGACTCACTAGTAATTCCTTAGAGCGTTTGAGTGTATGCAGACACATATTTTGCTCCATGTGCAAGCCTCTTCTTGCTTTCCCTTTTCTACTTGAGAAATGATTTGCCTTTTTTTATTACTTATTCTGCTAGTAAAGACGGACTTTATTCCTTCCAGAAACAAGTTCCAAGAGCATTAGGGCTCAATAACTCAAGCACGTCTTATTCTTTCTTTAAAAGCTGCCATTAAGCCAAGCTAAATCCCCAGAATTGAGACCAATTGTCTAGATAACCATTACTCTTTCAAAATTAAGACGCTAAAAAGCAAATGCATTGCACGCAATGTAAATGCATATCTAACCAACTGCATGCTTCTCTTGATCTATCACTTAATACAAAATACTAAGATTCTGGATCACTTACCTATGGATTTTTAAAATTACTTAATATAAAAAAAATCATTCTGATCACAACGAAATATAACCAAAAAAATGGACTTTGGAGACAGCAACAGGCAGCTTGGAAATGACATGTCATGACAGTGAGCATACACAGTGACCAGTAACAAGAATTATGTTTGTACTGGGATTCAGCTGTATATTGCAATTGCTACACTGTGTTTGCATTGTTATTTCAGAACAATGCTGTATCACTCTGCTAAATCAAAATCCTGTGTAATGTCAAATATCAGCAAATAAGTAAATTTAGTATTAAACATTAAACTCTTCACGTGGAAGATCTAAAAGATCCTGGTCAGTGAGCAATGGACCCTGAGAGAACTATAATATACAAATTACTTTAAAATATGTTATAGCTTCATTTTCATCCTACCTGGTGTTATTAACTGATGTATGCTTGATGTCCGTGTGACTGGCGTACTCCGACACTCTGGAGTTGGGCTATCACCTTTTCTATTGCTCTCTGAGGGATCTGGTTGGCTGCCCTTGGTACTGGTTACAGGTTTATTAGCGCACAGAGACAACGACTGAGGCTGGCTGCTGCTCTTTGGTGGGCCGTTCTGCGAACTTGACAACACACCCAACTTCTGGCTGCGCAATGTCAAGTTTTGAACCTGGGAAATCAGTAAAATGTAAACAAATACATAAAAACATTTATGACAGACATCCAGACAAAAACAGACAACATTAACTCTACTTATTTTATGTTATACTTCTCATCCCACCTTATCAAAATATCTGAGAAGTTAAAAGTCTCCATATCCAAGTATCTTAAAGCCACCAAATACACAGAAAAACAGTGATCTTGAGGTACTTCAGTGATAAATACAGCAGTCTTTTTTCCTTATTGAAGTTTAAAAAATAAAGGATAATTGTTCATTACACTAATTTGAATTAAAACTTGTATTTTTTCTCCCTTTTATAGTAAATTCAAAGTGAATGACAGAACACATCTTAAGCAAATGCAACTTTATTTTTATGCAGACACTACCAAAATACAGTGGTAAGTATGTTTGCAGGGACTAAAATAAACCAGAGCTCGGGTAGTGGTAGTGACAAGAATGTGCTGTATATTACTTGTGTCTTAATACACCTGAGTGTACCTTATTTCTATAGCAATATTAATATACCTTTTCACCACAGCTCTAATAATAAAACAAAATATAAGCCTTCTGAAATGCGTATTAGGCAGTGATTTTCACTGATGTGTGTTATAACGCAGCCAGTTTCTGTACATCTTGACCCCAGCTTACCAGTCCTACATGCTGAGCTAAAATTTTATTTCAAGGACAAAGACTACCCTTGCAGAGCACTAATGTATGCCATACTTTACATGAAAAAAAAAAGAGGACTACTTATTGCCATCCACTTTTTGATTATTTATTTATTTATTATTATTTACTCATTCCAGTTAGTACTTGTATAATGAACTAGTTGACATTTTACTTCTCACTGTTCAGTGTGTTACCACGGGGTGTGCTCAAATCCTGTTCTGAAAACAACAGTATTTGTTTCCTAGTTGGCATGCATGATGCATTTATTGCAATCCTAGCTGTTGCAGAAGGGGAGAAAAGTCTATGAATAAGCAGATGTCTGAGCAAATAAAACAACTGGGATGAGATTATTCTGGAGTTTGTGAGAGCCTAATGGCTTACACTAAACAAGATGCTCCAAATTTAACATTTTCACTCCTGAGAACCATCGAAGTCCAAAAGATGATTTCTATTCCAGCTTGTGTTTTTGAAGGGGATGCTTCTGAAACATATGAAGGATATCATATCTGACCTAATAAACCCAGTCATGGAGAACCCCCAGAGTGCCACAAGCACTCTGCTGTCAGACTCTGACTTTGTTTTTGCAGTTAAGATCAATCTATTCAGTGTGGGAAGCAAAAGGTCAACTTAGATTTTGGAAGCAACAGTAGGAAGGCTTTACCATGACCTTTTATCAGGACTCTGTGATATATAAAAGCCCAGGTCTCACAGTCCAGCCTACGGTATAATCAAGGTTCCCATTAAACTCATTCTCCCAGCATGTCATTTGGTCTGCTGAACGTTCATAAAAAAGGGAAAGAGAAGGTTAAAAAAAAAAAGAAAAAAAAAGAGCCCAACATGCTAAGAAAGGCTTGCCAACCAGGGAATAAATGCCAGCTCCTGTTCTCCCTCATATAAATTTGACCTAGCTAACTGCCCATTTTAACACCCTGTTGCAATAACGAGAACAATACAACCAATTTTCCTGACACAGCACTGCACTGAATTCCCAAAGCTGTTATGCTAGCTAGGCAGTATCACCTATAAAAAAATACTTGGTCCGCTACAATCCTTTAAAAAAAAAAAAAAAGTGCTGCAGCAGAAGATAAAAGACCTAATTGCTCATTTACTGAAAGTACTAGAATAAAGGTAAATTAGATCAGACTGGGAAGGCAGCTATCAGCAAGATACAGGGACAATGCCCCCAGTAAGGACAGAGCTACCAGCTTCTGGACATGTTTTCAGAGTCCTCCCTACCCACATAATGTACCAAATTGTGCAATGAAGAGAATGAAGAGGTGGGAATAGACGTTTGCATTTCTTCACTTTTTCGCTGTATCTCAAAGGTGAAGTCTTTCCCCCTTCACCCTGAATTTTACTCGGATATCTTTAAACCAGCAGCATGAAATTAATGGTACTCAGCAGGTGATATGGAACGAGTTTAGAACTACAGCAGGTAAAATGAGGAATTTGTTTTCTCATGCTGCTCACTGACAAAGCTTCTTGTGTAACAAAGGGGCAATCTTCCTCACAATTCAGCAGTGACATGGTAACACGTTACCTTGCAGCTTTTGTGTCTGTAATTTTTTTTCTCTGTCTGAAGGCCAAAAAGTTAGATGTGGAAGGCTGACTAAAAACTAAATTCAATAGCTTTGGGGGATGTTAACCTTTTGCTTATCACTGCAAGCCTTGTCCATGCCTACGACAAGGCAATTTTTTTATCCCTGTGTTTAATGAATTGGTTAATTAAGGAATACAACGAAAGCGTATCTAAAACTAGTGCAACTACTCTCAAGTTTTTTATTTTTTTATTTTCTAGGTT